>NC_043709.1:4895245-4896346 GCF_006229205.1 Suricata suricatta
GCCCATAAAGGCCAACAGTCTCATTCCTCTCTCCCTTCCTCCCCACCCTCCCGACCTCTTTCCTTCATAAAATATGCTCTAGTATCTCACATCTTAAAAAAGAAAGAGAGAGAGGTTATCTCCTAGTTTCTACCCCATCTCGCTGGAGAGTTGTCTGTACACACTGGCTCTCAGTTGCCAGTCAGTCTTGATCAGTCTGACCACAGGCGGAGCTCCCTTCCTCCTGGTCCCTGGTCAATTTTCATGAATATTTCATCTGTCCCGACTTCGCCTCACTTGACCTCTCCGGAGCATTCAGCCCAGTTGATCACCTTTCTACCTGAAACACATTCCTATCGTCCCTCTAAAGTCGTGCAATCCTAGTTTTGTCCTAAATCACCAACTACTCAGTTCTCAGGCCCCACTGGTGATTTTTTTCCCCCTCTGTCTCACCTTTGGACCTTCCGGTCCCTCTGGCTCTGACCTAGGTGGTGCTCTCACACCCATCACAAGCCATGACCCCTCCACTGGGGTGTTTCGGAGACTCCTCAGACTTCAGCCATCCACACAGCCCCTGATCCTCTGACCTCCCCGACTCTGACCAACGGCAGGAAATGGCACAACTCGAAGCAGGAAACCTTGTTTTCCCATGATGATCATTGCCTCACCCCCCACATCTAGTCCTTCAGCAAAGTCCTCTTGGGTCCATTGCCCGAATATGTACACGGGGATCTCCCTCACCCATTCTCACCAGCCTCACCAGCACAACCCTGCCTTAGGAGGAGAAAATGTAGACAGAGGCTTTACTGGGGTTCCCAAGAGAAAGGCAAGGCAGGGTCAGCAGGCTTAGCACTGGCTACTTGGAGTAATTTTGGCAAGATCTTTACTACCTGTAGAAATTGGCTGACTTGGGACAGTCACTGCAGTGTGAGCAAGGCCCCAAGATGGCAAAGCATCAGGAAGCTGAACATTTTTAAAAATAGGGAAAAAACATTTAACCATTCATCTGTTGATGGGCTGTAGGGTTATCTCTTATAGCGACAATCAATAGTGCTGCTATGAACACTGGCATACAAGTATCTGAGTCCCTCTTTTCAATTTTTGGGGGTGGATTTCTAGGAG
>NC_043709.1:4896446-4897548 GCF_006229205.1 Suricata suricatta
GCCCATAAAGGCCAACAGTCTCATTCCTCTCTCCCTTCCTCCCCACCCTCCCGACCTCTTTCCTTCATAAAATATGCTCTAGTATCTCACATCTTAAAAAAGAAAGAGAGAGGGGTTATCTCCTAGTTTCTACCCCATCTCGCTGGAGAGTTGTCTGTACACAATGGCTCTCAGTTGCCAGTCAGTCTTGATCAGTCTGACCACAGGCGGAGCTCCCTTCCTCCTGGTCCCTGGTCAATTTTCATGAATATTTCATCTGTCCTGACTTCGCCTCACTTGACCTCTCCGGAGCATTCAGCCCAGTTGATCACCTTTCTACCCGAAACACATTCCTATCGTCCCTCTAAAGTCTTGCAATCCTAGTTTTGTCCTAAATCACCAACTACTCAGTTCTCAGGCCCCACTGGTGATTTTTTTCCCCCTCTGTCTCACCTTTGGACCTTCCGGTCCCTCTGGCTCTGACCTAGGTGGTGCTCTCACACCCATCACAAGCCATGACCCCTCCACTGGGGTGTTTCGGAGACTCCTCAGACTTCAGCCATCCACACAGCCCCTGATCCTCTGACCTCCCCGACTCTGACCAACGGCAGGAAAATGGCACAACTCGAAGCAGGAAACCTTGTTTTCCCATGATGATCATTGCCTCACCCCCCACATCTAGTCCTTCAGCAAAGTCCTCTTGGGTCCATTGCCCGAATATGTACACGGGGATCTCCCTCACCCATTCTCACCAGCCTCACCAGCACAACCCTGCCTTAGGAGGAGAAAATGTAGACAGAGGCTTTACTGGGGTTCCCAAGAGAAAGGCAAGGCAGGGTCAGCAGGCTTAGCACTGGCTACTTGGAGTAATTTTGGCAAGATCTTTACTACCTGTAGAAATTGGCTGACTTGGGACAGTCACTCCAGTGTGAGCAAGGCCCCAAGATGGCAAAGCATCAGGAAGCTGAACATTTTTAAAAATAGGGAAAAAACATTTAACCATTCATCTGTTGATGGGCTGTAGGGTTATCTCTTATAGCGACAATCAATAGTGCTGCTATGAACACTGGCATACAAGTATCTGAGTCCCTCTTTTCAATTTTTGGGGGTGGATTTCTAGGAG
>NC_043709.1:4897648-4899797 GCF_006229205.1 Suricata suricatta
ACGACCTCCTAGGCCATCGCTCTAGCCCTAACTCTGTTCACTCTAATCCTCTGCTTCAGGAATTCTCTGCGGGCTGTTTGCCTGTGGCCCCTGCTGGGTCAGGGCCCCTCCAGTGGAAGGACTGGCTGATCTGCCTGCTCGTACCCGGCGCCTACCACGTAGCCTGCTACCCAGTGACTTTGTGCTCATTGGACCACGATGGACACCTTACACCTCGAGGGCAAGAAAGCTAAGCGAATCTGACCCTTGATTCTGAAAGCAGACCAGGGCCTGAGTCTGCGCACGGTGCTCTGTTGAGTTCCATGGGGGTCATCGCTGGCTTCACGCCACCCTAAGTTTGGGTTCTCTGCACAGAGAACTCTGAGGCAGTAACTAGTTTCTTCAGAACGTGGGGAGGCAGATGAAGAAATGTTAGGAAACCAGTGGCCCCACACGAGCTCCGAGTCACAGGCCATGGACCCCGCTCCTGACCACACGCAAACGCAATCAGAGGGCCGTTCCACTGAAACGTGTGTTTATATGCTGGGTAAGTATTAATGTCCACTTTTTAACAGATGCTATTTATATCAGAATCATAACAAAAGTGCCATCCATCTGCCTTGGCACCCAGAGAAAACATAATTCAACACGAGAGTAAGAAATGTGCACAGCCAAACAGAAATGGCATCAGAAGCAAAAACTGTTGGAACTGGAATCGCGGGGAGGGGGGCGGAGATTGTCAGTTGGAAAAAGTTGCAAGCAACACAAAAGGTTTTGGCAGTTAAATCCGAATACTTGAGAAAAATCTTCTCCTTGTCTGATCTGATTATCATATGGATGTTTTATTATATTTTGGAACACATACCCTAGAAAGTTCCCTTTTTAGCCTTCCACATACTCACTCGGCCGTTACTGAGCATCTATACTTTTAGACAATGAGAAAAACAAAGAGCTTAGAGTCAAGAGACTTAGGGTCAAATTGGTTCCATGATCTACTGTCCAACTTGCAAGTTAATTAACTTCCTCCTGACCCAGTTTCCTCGGCTGAGAAATGGAAGTAATGCTTCTCTTTAAAGCAAGTATTCTTCTTGTCCTAAAGTCCTAAATGTTTGTTTATTTTTGAGAGAGAAGGAGAATGGGCAGGGGAGGGACAGGGTGGGAGGGGGGGGAAGGGGGATGGGACAGAGGATCTGAAGCAGCTCCAGGCTCTGAGCTGTCAGCACAGAGCCCCATGTGGGGCTCAAATCCACAAACTCCAAGATCATGCCCTGAGCTGAAGTAGGACACTTAACCGCCTGAGCCCCCCAGGTGCCCCTCTAAAGCATGTATTCAGGCGTGCCTGGGGGGCTCAGGCGGTTGAGCGTCCGGCTTCGGCTCAGGTCATGATCTCATGGTTCGTGGGTTTGAGCCCCTTGCTGGGCTCTGTGCTGACAGCTCAGAGCCTGGCGTTTGCTTCAGATTCTGTGTCTCCCTCTCTCTCTGCCCCGCCCCTGTTCACACTCTATCTCTCTCTGTCTCTCAAAAATAAATAAATGTAAAAAAAAAATGTAAAGCATGTATTCTTCACCTAGAGTCTAAGGAAGTGGTCCACCTGTGGGCTTTGGTAGATCTTCAGCCCCTCAGGGATTAAATGTAAGTGTTACAAAATGATTATTCTAAGGGGATATATTACTTTCACCAGCTTCTTAAAGGGCAAGTGAACCAAAAATGCTTAAGTGTCGCTGCCCTCCAGGCTGTGGAAGCGTCATGGAAAACGCATCTAAAGCCCCTGCCACGCGGTGAGTTGTGTTCACTATTTGGTAGCTGCTATTATTTTTAGGTCTCGGGAACGTCCGGAGACCTGGATCGAAGAGAGCACAGAGCAGGGGACGTAGACGGTTACCGTGTAAGGTGCTGAGTGTCCTCTCGGGGCTTTGTAAAACCACGAACGAGGGTAAACCAAAGTCAGTCCAGAAAAAACCCCAGTGGCAGACAGTGACAGGACGGAGGCACCATGGCTTATCAGGACAGTGACGTGGCCATCACCGCAGGGTCCCTGATGCCGAGACAGGCCCTGGCATGTGGCAGGTGCCGAATGAATAACTGTTATGTAAATGAGCAAACAAAGTTCTGGAACCAGCCCAGGGGACGAGACAGCAGCATCTACAAAAGTCCCGGGGTGCTGGGGGCC
>NC_043709.1:4899897-4903916 GCF_006229205.1 Suricata suricatta
AGCAAGAGAAGATGGCAGTACCCCTTTGTGAGAAGGAAGACCAGCTTCCCCGCGATGTGCAGTCAGGTTGCCGAGTGTGACCCTGACCGCAGAGGATCCCTTCGCCGCCGCCAGAAACGGGTGCAGGGGATTCCTGAGCAAGTGTGGTCCCTTCTCCCCGACAACGGAGAGCAGGACCTCGCCGCCTGCCTTGTTCCGTCTCTGGGTCTGCCATGGACCAGCTGCGTGTCCTGGGACAGAAGAACCCTTTCTGAGCCTCGGCTTCCCATCTGTAAACTGTAAGTAATCAGGGCGACTGGGTTGGTAGCACGGCCCGAGGGCGGGGAATGCGGAGGGAGGGGCAAGATGGCCCCGCCCCCTCGGGCTCCGGGGGGGCGTGGGGGGCCGCAGGGCACAGCCACACATGCGCGCTGCCTCTGAGCAGGTCCGCAGCACGTGTCCGCTGCAGCGCAGACACCCCTCCCTATGTCGGGACCCCAGGCCCCGCCCGGCTACGCTTGGCTTTTACGGACCCGAGAGTCTGCTTCTCGTGAGGAGCCGGGTTTCTCTCTGGCCACGCGCTTCGAAGTGGTTCCGAGGGACCAGTCCGATCACCAGCTCGCGCGAAGCCATGTCTTAGGAACCCTCTTCCATGACGCCCGTCGCTCCAGCGCGCCGCGGGTTCCCGCGCCTAGAACTCAGGCTTCCGGCGGAAGTTCCTCCCCGTGGGGGCGGAGCAGCGGGTAGAGCTGGTCACGCCCCCTACCGACTTAGCCAATCGGAGCTCCTCTCCTTGCTGAATGCGCAGACTCGCATTCCAATCAACGAGTGTCGTCGTTGCTCGGGCAACAGCGTCCAAGGGACAGCGAGTGGGCTGGGCTTCTGCGGGGAGCGGCCTGGGGTCCCGGCGCTCCGCTGTGGCCCGCGAGGCGGAGAATCGAGAAGGGGGCTCGGGTAAGGCGGCGCGGCCACGGCGCCCGGACCCTGCGCGCGAGCGGAGGGCAAGAGGAGGGCCGGGGCGGGCGGCTCCGAGGGTCCCACGGTCCTGGGACGGCAGCTGCCCACCTCCGAGACGCGGAGCCGCCCTCCTTCTAACGTGACCTTGGGCTTGGCGCTTACCCATTCAGCTCGTGTGTCAGCCGCCGTCGCGGGCCCTGGAGCTACTGCGGTGATTAGTGCGGTCCTCTCCCTTGGGCTGACGTCACATTTGGGGAAGACAGACCACAACGTGGAAGGTGGTGGCATCTTCCTCCCTGGATTTGTGAGGGTCACACGGGAAGCGTGTGGCACTGCCCTCAGTCACTCCGGTTTACAAAATGTTTCATGTCCCTTATGTCATTTGTTCGCCCAGAGATCCCGAGTGTCATTAACTCCCCCTGTAGAGGGCGACTCGAACCCTGTGGAGTGAAGGGGATCATCCGAACTTAACACCGCTAGGAAGCTGCAGAGTCAGAATTCAAACCCAGCGCTTGCCCCATGTTCAAACAAACAAACAAACTCATCTTTCTACAACATTCTTTGTCCCTCAGACCACGCACGGTTATCCTTGCCTCCTTCAGAAATTTGGTCCAGAAAGCACTTTGCGAAACGTTCAGTTGCAACGAGCATGCGTAAAATGATTGGCCGAGGCACCGGTATCCTTTCCTTCTCCTTCCCCGTCTCCCCTTTCCTTCCCTCCTAAAAATCTTTGCCTCTCAGAATGCCTTGCTCCCGTTAGGAGGACTCTTACTTGTCTTTCAAAGAGAGTCATTTAAGGATGTTTCTCGAGTCCTGTGTGCCCCTCAGTGGGTGGGCTTTCAGAAAGGCTGTACATAAATTCGACTTTCACACACCGTAGTCCCTTCATCTCTTTCTTTTATCCATTGTCTTCCACTCAACAAACATTTACTTGGCTGGGGCAGGGGGGACGGGTTCAAAAGTGAATCAGGCGTGACCCCTGGGATTATCTGTGAACACAGCAACCCCACGGCCATCTCCTTGAGGGCGGGGTTGTTATTTTTGTTTCCTTTGCCTCTCCTGGGTGCTTGCAGAAATTTGTCAAGAAAGGCTTACTCGAGACTTTAAATTTGCTCTCCAACTTTGTCCTGCCTCTCCCCTGCCCTTTTGCAGCCTTTCCCCGCGTGCAGAGGCCTCCAGAGCGCTGCGCCCAGACTCCGGCCGCTGACCGGCACACGGCGACAGAGCCAGCCCCCGGGACATGTTTCCTGGTCTGGTGCCCACGCACGGGAAGCCACTGGGAGGCCCCTGGCTGTTGACAAGACAATCGCTTTGATAAAGCTTCTTGGCAGGTGTGTATAGGGAGCGAGTGTGTAAGGTTGGCGGTCGCTGAGGGTCACTGCAGGTCTTCCTGGGAAACGTGAGACCAGGAGCTAACGGTTGGTTGCGTTCTTCCTTTAAATACCACGAGTGAGCTGACCTTTTGGTGAAGTATATTTAAGTGCAGGCTCATACAGGTGGGATTCTTGCAGTTTTTTAATATTAAAAAAATTTTTTTTAATGTTTTTATTTATTTTTGAGAGAGAGAGAGAGTGTGAGCAAGGGAGGGTCAGAGAAAGAGGGAGACACAGAATCTGAAGCAAACGCCAGGCTCTGAGCTGTCAGCACAGAGCCGGACGCAGGGCTCGATCCCACAAACTGTGAGATCATGACGCGAGCCGAAGCCACTGACTGAGCCCCCCAGGCGCACCTTGCAGTTTTTCAGTATTAACTCACCTTCAACAAGATGCCATTCAGGATATCCACGCCCCTCGGAAGAGGAGCCCTCAAGGAAAGGGATCTGTTTGAGAAAAGTCTGGGAATAGAGATAACATATAAATACGTTATATATCCAGGTCCAAAGAGTTTCATTTTCCTCCTTTTTTTCCTCTTTGTTTTGACCTTTTACTGCTCTCCTTTTTTTGTTGGCTTTGTTTTGGGTGCTACTGTTATTTTTGCCTCTCCATTTATTTGCAGTTTTACCCCTTTTTAAAAAAGTTTATTTTTGAGAGTAGGGGAGGGGCAGAGAGAGACAGAGAAATAGAACATCCTGCAGGGTCCATGCTGTCGGCCTGATGCGGGACTCCATCCCATGAACGGTGAGATCATGAGCTGAGCCGAAATCAAGAGTCAGACGCTTAACAGACTGAGCCCCCGGGTGGCCCTGGAGTGTTATGACTTCTCCTACTACTGGTCCTAAAGTACTAGTACTCGTGGCGAATACTTACGGAGCACTTAACCGTGTTCCAGGCACAGCCTAGGGGCCTCGCGTCCATTTTAAATTTAGTTCTTACCGCCTTACAAAACGGCACAGTTAACTTTTCCCATTTTATAGACAAAGCAATAGGGACTCGGGGAAGTTCAGGGCCTTCCAAGCCCATAGATGGTAGAGTGTGCTTTCTACTCCAGGATTGCCCGGCGGTAGGACCTCTGTGTTCCTGACCAGTGCTCTCGCCCTCAAAAATTTACATACTCCATAAAGCCCCTAAGGCTCTGAGTTGACTCGTAAGAATGCATATGACACAGTAAAACAAAACCACGTGAGTCAGGATCAGGAGGAAGGCAAATAGAATAGGAAAGTGACATCCGGAGGAGAGAAAATACTCTGATTGTCCATACTGGTTAATACAGTTGGGCTTTTTGAAAGCAGATTTAGTTGTGAGCTTCCTGTCGACTCAAGAAAAAAGAAAATACAAAAAGAGAAATTGAATTCATCTTGTCCAAAGAAAGCATTTTGATTTGTCTGGAAAACGAAAGCGTTTCTAACATGCCGGTGTTCCTCGCAGAACCTGGGCAGATGCCTCAGGGGCGCTCTGAAAGGTGGCAGTTTCCAGTAACTCCTTCTGAGTTTCTCCCCCCGCCCCCCCCCGGCCCCCAGCACCCCGGGACTTTTGTAGATGCTGCTGTCTCGTCCCCTGGGCTGGTTCCAGAACTTTGTTTGCTCATTTACATAACAGTTATTCATTCGGCACCTGCCACATGCCAGGGCCTGTCTCGGCATCAGGGACCCTGCGGTGATGGCCACGTCACTGTCCTGATAAGCCATGGTGCCTCCGTCCTGTCAC
>NC_043709.1:4904016-4927014 GCF_006229205.1 Suricata suricatta
CTTTTTTGAACTTAATAATCTTAGACTCCCAAATCTGTTACAGAATCCGCACAGAGAGTTCCTCTGTGCACCCCAGTGCCCGCCCGGTGACAGCACAGTGATCAAAGTCAGGATAACGCCACTGGGACCGTACTTGTGATTAAACCACAGACAGTATTCTGGTCTCTCTAGTTTGACGTGTTTTCTCTTGGTGCGTGGTTCTGAGATTCTAACACATGGATACTTTCACACTGCACGTGTAAGCCAGCGAGGCACACAGCCATGTCCGTGCGGTAGAAAGAGTAATCCTGGCAGCAGAGGAGGAGGGCTGAGGGAGAAGGTGGGACCTGGAAGCGATGTGCGGGGCTATTTCTGTAACCCAGACGAGTGAGGGTGAACGGGGCAGTGATATCAGGGGGATGGAGTGGGCAGGGAATAGATCGATGGGCCTTTTGCAAGGAAACTTGACAGTCCTCGCCAACTGCTTAGAAAGAGAGCAGGAGGCCAGAGGCAAAGGCAGGAGTGGAAGCAAATTCATTCGCTCACTCAGTGAGTCTGAGCACCCCCCGCTAGTCGCTAGCCCAGGGCCTGGGGGTGTACTGATTACACAAATTAACCCGGCCCTTACTTGTTTTGGAACTTAAAGTCTACGAGCCAAGCATTAGCTGAATACTCCTACAAAGAGATGAGTCAGGACACACAGGGCTAAGGGCCATGAAGGACACCAGAAGTGGCTGTGCAAGTGCAGTGGGGGCGTGGCCTAGTGTGGGGGTGCCAAGGAAGGCTGCATCTGTGGCCTTGGTCTTGGGCAGCCGCAGCTTCTGGGAACTTTCCAGCAAGGCGAGTTCTCGGGCCCCACCCTCCCCAGGACCTAGAGCTGGCATCAGTTCCTAATAAGGCCTCGGAGCGGTTGTGATGGACACTGGAGTTTGGGAACCACTGACCTTTGGGAGGAGGAGGAGGGCAGGAGCAGACCCGGGGGACGGACGAGTGGTCGGAGGGGCGGGGCTTCGGCTCTGAAAACAGAGGTTCCGCGCAGGACAGCCACGGCCACGTCAGACGTACGGCCCAGGGCCTTTGTGGCTGAGGCTCAGGGACCTGGGGAGAGGGAGACCCATGGAGAAGCAGGTGGGGGCTGCCCCTCAGGGCGTTGTGACACCATCAAGGGCTTTGGATTCAATCCTGAGGACAATAGGAAGCAGTTGCCATTTTTTAAAAAACTTTTATTTATTTTAAGAGAGGGAGAGAGAGCGAGTGAGTGAGCAAGCAAGTGAGCATGAGTGGGGAAGGGGCAGAGACAGAGAATCCCAAACAGGCTTCCTGCTGTCAGCGCAGAGCCCAATGGAGGGCTAGAGCTCTCGAACCAGGAGATCACGACCCACGCCAAAACCAAGAGTCAAATGCTTAACCGACTGAGCCACCCCAGCACCCCGGAAGAAGTTGGGAGGTTTTAAAACAAGGAAGAAACATGAAAACATGAGCATTTTATTAAAAAAAATTTTTTTTATATAGTTTATTTATTTTTGAGACAGAGACAGAGCATGAGTGGGGGAGGGGCAGAGGGAGAAGGAGACAGAATCAGAAGCAGCTCCAGGCAGTGAGCTGTCAGTACAGAGCCCGATGCAGGGCTCGAAGCCTCGAACTGTGAGATTGTGACCTGAGCCAAAGTCGGATGCTTAACTGACTGAGCCACCAGGTGCCCCAAACATCAGCATTTTAAATTGTTTATTCTGGGGGCACCTGGGTGGCTCAGTCGGTTAAGTGTCTGACCTCGGCTCAGGTCATGGTCTCACGGTTCGTGGGTTCGAGCCCCGCATCGGGCTCTGTGCTGACAGCTCAGAGCCTGTAGCTGCTTCGAATTCTGTGTCTCCCTCTCTCTGATCTCCCCTGCTCACACTGTCTCTCTCTCTCTCAAAAATAAATTAAAAAACATTAAAATAAAATTAAAAAGATGTTTATTCTGGCGGCTGTGAGGAAACCAGAGGGTGTGTGATTGTGGGGTGCGTGGGCATGCGTGTGATCTGGACTCAGGCGGATTAGTGATGCGTGTACAGTGTTGACCTAAGGTGGCCCCCGGGGAAACCTGCAGTTTACCACGAAGTCACGTGGGGGACCCACCTGAGGCTTTGACCCGATTCGAAATCCGCTGATGCTCTTCCGGACCCACAGGCTCCGTTCTGGTGGCTTGATCAGGTGAACGAGAAAATCTTCCTGCCAGTCTGTGCTGACTGCTTGCTGTCTTCTTTTCCAGAATCCACAGATCCCCAAGTAGTTAACTTCGAAGGAAATGAGACGAAACGGCACCCAGACAACGGCCGCCACGGCCCACGGCGGCGGATCCTGCAGTGCCCGCGCCAGGTGAGGCGCCGCTCGGGCGCGGGGCGGGGGTGGCGGTGAGTTCACAGTACTGCGCCGGGCGTAGGGCCTCGAGAGAAACGTGTTTTACAGGCTGAAAATGAGACTGTTATCACTCCCGTCCGGTTGGGGCCAGTCATGCATGCAGCAGGCACATACTAAATGCCGATTTTTGTGCCAAATTTGTCTAGGGACTTACATATATATCATATCAACAAGTATCAGCTTATCCATTGTATTTTTATTAAAAAACTTTTTTAAATGTTTATTTAGTTTTGAGGGAGAGACAGAGTGTGAGCAGGGGAGGGGCAGAGAGAGCGGGAGATGCAGAACCCAAAACGGGCTCCAGGCTCTGAGCTGTCAGCACAGAGCCGGATGCGGGGCTCAAACCCACAAACCGTGATCATGACCTGAGCTGAAGCTGGACGCTTAACCAACTGAGCCCCCAGGTGCCCCTCAGCTTCTCCATTTTAAAGCCGAATGCCCTTAATTCGGTGCTCAACATGCCTGCACATATCTGACGAGTCTGGGGCCGTCGGGAAGCCGTGGAGCCTGCATCGCAGTGGGGCCGGGGTGCAGGTTTGCTGGTGGCGCACGCTCAGTTCCCCCCATAGGTGGCGGCAGAAGCAAAACTTTCCTCGCCCAGCTCCTGCGGGGAAACCAGCGCGAAGAGCCCGCATCCGAGGGCTTGCTGGGCCAGGCGGCGCTGGAGACATAGGATGTGTTGCCCGCGCCTGGTCCGCTCCCCGCGGGCCTAACGGGCTCCGGCGCGTCCGTCTGGACAGGCTGCCAGCGAGTCGGGTTGTGAGCTGGAACAGCCGTGCGGCGGCCGGCGTGCGGGCGGGTCTTCTGGCGCGACAGGGCCATGCTGCCGTGTCAGGGGTCCGGGAGTCTGAGCGCGGCCATTAGGTAGGAGTGGGTTTCCCAGGCGCTGAGATTAGACTTTCGGGGTCTGTGATCGAGGAAGCGCCTCACGAACAGAAGGCAGAAGCTTTCCCTTTAGGATCTGTGTTTGGGAGCAGCGGGCGTTCCGGCTGCTGGGGGTGACCCCGCGGCCGCGGCGCGCGTCCCCCGACACCCAGCGTTCACTGAGTCCTGGACACCGTCATCAGACGTGGCCCCGCTGTCTGAAGTGAAGAGCCTGGCCGGGAAGGGAGACGGGGAGCAGCCCTACGGGTCTCGGTGTTCATGGAGACCTGTTTGACACAGGGCTCCGGTGCGCAGGGTGGGGGCTCGGAGTGAGAAACCGTGCAGGACACCAAAGCTGCTGTATTGGGTGGTGGGAAGGAGGGTGACGACCCTAAAGGGATCCAGAGTGGGAAGATGTGTGTGTGTGCACGTGTGCGTGTGTGCATGTGTGCGCGTGTGCGCATGTGCGTGTGAGTCTGTGTTGGGAGGAGAGTACTGTTGAATGCCAGGGCTGTGAAAATCCTTCACTCGTTCGTTAGTCCAAGAAATACTTCTGGAGCCACGGTCATGCGCTGGGTACTCTGGGGCGGGGGCTCAGTGGCGGAAACGCCCAGTTGTGTTTCATGGAGCCTATACTCGGAGTTGTCATTTCCCAAACGCAAGTGAGACCCCCAGCCGCAGTGAGTGCGGCGCAGGGGAGGGGCAGGCTTGATGAGAGGGGAGGAGGAGGACGCAGATGGGGGAGTCAGGGAAACCTCTCCCAGGAGGCGGCAGCCCCACCCATATCTGCGGGTGACAGGGATTCGCTGGGTGGGGAGACGGACCCCCAGGCCATGGGCGGCCAAGAGGGGGGAGAGAGGCGGCAGGAGCGAGGCCGTGGGCGGCCTGGGAGGCCAGGTTGGCCTGTTCTTTCTGATGTGCTGCCAGATGGTTATTAAAAAACACTTAGAATAAAAGAGATCACTGACCCCCCCCCGCCATGCCACCATAGCTGTTTTCGTCTCATCTTGTAGACTCTCTCCACATGTGAGAACACATTTCTCATTCCTTTTTGTGACTCATTTATTTTGGAGAGAGAGCGAGCACACACATGCGTGCAGGGAGGGACAGAGAGAGAAGGAAGAGACAATCCCAAACAGGCTCCGCACTGTCCGTGCCGAGCCCGATGCGGGGCTCAAACCCACGAACCATGAGAGCATAACCTGAGCCAAAACCAAGAGTCAGACACTGGCTGAGCCACTCAGGCGCCCCTGCGAGAACACACTTTGATGTCATTGTGTTCGTAGTACTGTTTATCTTAACATGCTTCTAAACATGTTTCTACATTTCGACATATTTATAATCACTGTGTTTGCTACTCGATTAAAGCATATTGACGTTGTGAGGTTTGTGTTATAATGAGTTTGATTTCTGAGTTTGTGTGGGTGTGTCTTGTAGTGGGGGTCATGGTGGGCTTGGAATTCATGTTGCTGGAGGAGGTCCTGGTTGAAATGAGGGTAGGGAGGCGGGTGGGAGCCTGGGCTGGGATCTGGGAGAGCATGAGCCGCGGGGACGGACCGTGGCAGAGGAGGCCTGTGGCTCAGACGTGCGGGCCGTGGGCCCTGGAGGCAGGTCACTTTGCAGCCACGGATTTCTCTGCTAAACTGAATTCCGTTGACTGGCTAAATTGTTTTTTACGATACCCTATCATTTGGAATATATTAGTAAATCAGCTTGCATTCTTATAGCCCCTATGTTTGGAACAGCGGACAAGGGGTCATCAGCTGAGTCCAGGACACGGAGGGGGTGTGTGGCTGGGGTGGAGGAGACAGCACAAGCCCCGGAATCCGCATATTTGATTAGATTATTATGTGGATGACTCGATTTTCCACATGTTCTTTGAAGTGGGCTGCAGAACTGTGGGACTCTGCGGTCAATACAAGGTATCCCTTCTTGAGTATTGACAGATTTTCTTGTCATCTTTGCCTTTCTGTGAGAAGACACACAAGTCACTCATGCACGTATGCAAGTGCACATGTGCGCGTGCACACACACACACACACACACACACACACACACACCCCGGCTCAACTGGGCAAAAAGCCTAACATTAAATTCCAGAGAGTTCAAGTCTTGGCCTCATGAGTAAATTTGACTTTTTCTTTCTGGATTAACCAGTTGCCAGAAAAATGGGTGCTCATTTATTGCTGGGTGGGTCTCCATAGAATTGTTCTGGGTGTGTTTGTGGTTTTTTAATATTATTTCATTTTGATATTAAGCAGGGAACTTTACAGCCTCCTTCAAAAACTGTAGACTCCTCAGGCAGCCTCAGGGTCTCCTAAACCAGGGGTCTCTGCCTGTTAATGCACAGACGGCTGGGTTAGCCCCGCCCCCCCAGAGTTTCCGATTGGTTGGTCTGGGTGGGGCCCGAAAAATGCCTCTCTGAGAAGGTTCTAGGCGATGCTGATGTTGTCTGCTCGGGGACCACACTTTGAGAACTATTCGTTTGAAGCTACCTATATGTCTATGTGTCTGCTTCAACAGCCTATTAAAGATTTTTAAAATTTATTTTAAGAGAGAGCATGCATGCACATGAGCAGGAAAGGGACAGAGAGAGAGGGAGAGAGAATTCCAAGCAGGCTCTGCTGTCAGTGCAGGGCCCGACACGGGGTTTGATCCTACGAACTGTGAGATCATGACCTGAGCTGAAATCAAGAGTTGGGTGCTCAACCGACTGAGCCTCCCAGATGCCCCTTTAACAGCCTTTTAAAACTAATTTTTAAAAATGGAGGAGAGGGACGCCTGGGTGGCTCAGTCGATTAAATGTCTAACATCAGCTCAGGTCATGATTTCTTAGTTCACAAGTTCGAGCCCCGCGTCGGGCTCTGTGCTGACAGCTCGGAGCCTGGAGCCTGCTTCAGATTCTGGGTCTCCCTCTCTCTCTCTGCCCCTCCCCAGCTTGTGCTCTCTCTCTCTCAAAAATAAATAAACACTAAAAAAAATAAAGATGGAGAAGAAATGTATCTTAAAATAAGGGTATTGGTAACAGTTAAAAACCATATTATTTCTGCATAAGGATCTGCAAGTGGACTAGCTCTTCTTCCACCTTGACGTGAACTGACAGTGGCCTCTCTTGGGAAAGGTCTCTAACCTAACCCTGGAGCGAGAGTGATTCAGTGCACATCCTGAGCAACTTGAGGACAGGAGGTTGCTAAGTTTCTACATGCTGCCTCAGCGCTATTGCACTTGCTGTGGTTGGCCCACTCCTATACTCGAAAAACACGCTGCATTTCCCTAAAACCCTGAGTGACACGATGAGCTGCTGAGGTTGGGCTGTTCAGACTTCCCCTCCTGTCCCTCCACCGTCACCGGCGTGTGGCCTGCAGCGTTTGCTCAAGAACGAATCGCCGAGGGGCTAGCCACTTGGAAAATGCGGGTACCACGACTGTGCAGGCTGAACACCAAACAGGCTCCACTGTCCGAGCTACCAGATCTGCCTCTTCAGAATGTCCGTATTAAAAAAATTTTTTTTAATGTTTTTTATTTATTTTTGAGAGACACAGAGAGACGACACAAGCAGGGGAGGGTCAGAGAGAGAGGGAGACACAGAATCTGAAGCAGCTCCAGGCTCTGAGCTGTCAGTACAGAGCCCAACGCGGGGCTCGAACCCATGAATTGTGAGATCAGGACCTGAGCCGAAGCGGGAGCCAGACGCTTAACTGACTGAGCCACCCAGGCGCCCCTGGAATGCATTGCGAGGAGACCAGTGAGGTCTCGCTGGCTCTCACGGTCCTGCAACTGGTAGAAATCAGAGCCGGAGAAGACCCAACAGGACACAGACCACTCCCCCGCCGGAAGAGGATTATCCCCTGCAGTGCGCTCAGTAGCATTGGGAAGAATTACTTTTCATATGATGGTGATTATTTTTCTCGTGCTGTCTTCGGCTAAGTGTTTCTTGAATTGAATCGCTTTGTATTCAAGTAATAAAATGCACAACAGGCAGTACATTTCTGGGTGATTATCTCACTCCTCAGGTGGTGTAATAAGGCATGAGGCCAAGGCCCTGGCACGCCTTATTGTTATCAGGAAGGGAATTTATGGATAAAATAAAGCGAGCGCCTATTTGCATCCGCAGTAGCCACAACAAGGAAAGCAGTCGCGGCAGGTCCTCCCCACGTGCGTGCAGAGCAGGCAGACATGAGGGGCGAGTGCTCCCTAACCAGCCCTGCAGCTCCGGAGCCCGAGACTTGCCCCTTCCTGTAAGGAGCTTGCTAGGAATTGTGCAGAAAATAGCAGGAAGGCCTTGGCCATGACAGCCATACGGACTTGATACTCAGGCTGAGCTCTCCCCCGACGACCCAGCTCTGGGCTCAGCTGCTGCCTAGTCCTGGGCACCTTGGCGGCCTATTCTGAGTGTCAGCCTCCTTTACTAATGAAATGCAGCAGGTGGTTGGGCATGAAGAGGGTTCAGTGATGGCTGTTCATGAATCTTAAGCCCATTTCCTGGCTCAGAGTAGGTTCCCAATAAATGCTAATTGAATTAGAATGTTTTTCCTTTTTTAAAAAAATTTAACTCCAAGTTAGGTAACATATAGTGTAGTCATAATTTCAGGAATAGAATTGAGTGATTCATCACTTACATGTAGCCCCCAGTGCTCATCCCAACCAGTGCCCTCCTTAATGCCCATCCCCCCTTTAGCCCATCCCCTACCCAGCACCCCACCAGCTACCCTCAGTTTGTTCTCTGTATTTAAGAATCTCTTATGGTTTGTCTTTCTCTCTGTTCTTAAAGTATTTTTGCTTCCCTTCCCTTATGTTCATCTGTTCTGTATCTTAAATTCCGCATGTAAGTGAAGTCACGTGGTATTTGTCTTTCTCTGACTGACTGACTTCACTCAGCATAACACACTCTAGTTCCAGCCACACTGTTGCAAATGGCAAGGTTTCATTCTTTCTGATTGCTGAGTAATACTGTATTGTACACACACACTTCTATACACACCTCATCTTCTTTATCCATTCGTCAGTTGATGGACATTGGGCGCTGTCCATACTTTGGCTCTTGTCGATAGCACTGCTGTAAACATTGGGGTGCATATGCCCCTTCGAATCAGCTCTCCTGTGCCCTTTGGATTAGTACCTAGCAGTGCAATTGCTGAGTCATAGGGCAGTTCTATTTTTAAATTTTCAAGGAACCTCCATCTTGTTTTCCAGAGCGGCTGCACCAGTGTGCGTTCCCACCAGCCGTGCATAAGGGTTCCTCTTTCTCCACATCCTCGCCAATATCTGTTGTTGCCTGAGTTGTTAGTTTTAGCCATTCTGATGGGTGTGAGGTGGTATCTCATTGTGCTTTTGATTTGTATTTCCCTGTTGTTGAGTGATGTTCAGTATTTTTTCATGTGTCTCTTAGCCATCTGGATGTCTTCTTCAGAAAAGCGTCTATTCATGTCTTTTGCCCATTTCTTCACTAGATTATTTGTTTTATGGATATTGAGTTTGATAAGTTCTTTATAGATTGTGAATACTAACCCTTGATCTGATATGTCATTTGCAAATATCTCCTCCCATTCCGTTGGTTGCCTCTTGGTTTTGCTGATTGTTTCCTTCACTGTGCCTAAGCTCTTTATCTTGATGAGGTCCCAGTAGTTCATTTTTGCTTTTGTTTCCCTTGCCTCTGGAGATGTGTCAAGAAGTTGCTGCAGCCAACATCAAAGAGATTGTTGTCTGTTTTTTCCTCTAGGATCTTGATGGTTTCTGTTATTATGTTTAGGTCTTTCATCGATTTAGAGTTTATTTTTGCACATTCTGTAAGAAAGTGGTCCAAGTTCATTCTTCTGCATGTCTCTGTCCAGTTTTCCCAACACCATTTGCTGAAGAGACTGTCTTTTTTTTCCATTGGATATTCTTTCCAGATTTGTCAAAGATTAGCTTACCATATGTTTGTGGGTCCATTTCTGGGTTCTCTATTCTGTTCCATTGATCTATGTGTCTGTTTTTGTGCCAGTACCATACTGTCTTGATGATGACAGCTTTGTAATACAGCTCGAAGTTTGAAGTTGTGATGCCTCCAGCTTTGTTTTTCTCTTTCAGGATTGCTTTGGCTGTTTGGGATCTTTTCTGCTTCCATACGAGTTTTAGGATTATTTGTTCTAGCTTTATAAAGGATGCTTATGTTACTTTGATAGGGATTACATTGAGTATGTAGATTACTTTGGGTAGTACTGACATTTTAATAATATTTGTTCCTCCAATCCATGAGCATGGAATATTTTTCCTTTTTTGTTGTCTTCTTCAATTTCTTTGATGAGCTTTCTATAGTTTTCTGTATACAGACTTTTCACCTCTTTGGTTAGATTTATTTCTAGGTATTTTATGGTTTTTGATATAATTATAAATGGGATTGATTCCTTGATTTCTCTTTCTGCTGCTCCATTATTGGTGTATAGAAATGCAACTGATTTCTGTACATTGATTTTATATCCTGCAACTTTTCTGAATTCATGGATCAATCCTAGCAGTTTTTTTTGATAGGGTCTTTTGGGTTTTACACATAGAGTATCATGTCATCTGCAAAGAGTACTTCCTTTTGGCCGATTTGGATGCCTTTTATTTTACTGTGTTTTCTGATTGCTGATTCCAATACTATGTTGAGAACCTGTGGCAAGAGTGGACATCTTTGTCTTGTTCCTGATCTTAGGGGAGAAAACTCTCAGTTTTTCCCCATTGAGGATGATATTAGGGGTGGGTCTTTTGTATATGGCCCTTATGATCTTGAGGTATGATCCTTATATCCCCATTTTCTTGAGGTTTTTTTTTTTTTTATCAAGAAGGGATGCTGTATTTTGTCAAATGCTTTTTCAGCATCTGTGAGAGGATCCGTGGTTCTTATCCTTTCTTTTGTTAATATGATGTATTACATTGACTGATTTGTGGATATTGAACTAGCTCTGCATCCCAGGAATAAATTGCACTTGGTTGTGGTGAGTAATTCTTTTAATGTATTGTTGGATCCAGTTTGCTAATATCTTGTTGAGAATTTTTGCATCTATGTTCATCAGGGATATTGATCTGTAGTTCTCTTTTTTAGTGGGATCTTTGTCTTGTTTTGGAATAAAGGTAATGCTGGCCTTGTAGAATGAGTTTGGAGGTTTTTCTTCCATTTCTATTTTTTCAAACAGGTTCAAAAGAATGGGTGTTAACTCTTCTTTAAATGTTTGGTAGAATAGAATTTCCCTGGAAAGCCATCTGGTTCTAGACTCTTGTTTGTTGAGAGAGTTTTGATTACTGATTCAATTTCTTTACTGGTTATGGGTCTGTTCAAATTTTCCATTTCTTCCTGTTTCAGTTTTGGTAGTTTATATGTTTTAGGAATTTGTCCATTTCTTCCAGATTGCCCAATTTGCTGGTATATAATTGCTCAAAGTATTCTCTTATTGTGTGTATTTCTGGAGTGTTGGTTGTGATCTCTCCTCTTTCATTTGTGATTTTATGAATTTGGGTCCTTTCCATTTTATTTTTGATCAATCTGGCTAGTGGTTTATAATTTTTGTTAATTCTTTCAAAGAACCAGTTCCTGGTTTCATTGAAGTGTTCTACTGGTTTTTTTTTTTTTTTCAACATCACTGATTTCTGCTCTAATATCTATTATTTCCCTTCTTCTGCTGGTTTTGGGCTTTATTTACTGTTCTTTTTCCAGCCCTTTTAGGTATAAGGTTAGGTTGTGTTTTTGGGACCTTTCTTCCTTCTTTAGGAAGTCCTGGAATGCTAGATACTTCCCTCTTATGACCACCTTCATGTATCCTAGAGACTTGGGCTGTTGTGCTTTCATTTTCATTGGCTTCCATGTACTTTTTAACTTACTCTTTAGTTTCTTGGTTAACCCATTCATTCTTTAGTCAGGTGTTCTTTAATTTTCCAAGTATTCATGGTCTTTCCAAATTTTTTCTTGTGGTTGATTTCCAGTTTCATACCATTGTGGTCTGAAAATATGCAAGGTATGATATTGATCTTTTTGTGTTTGTTGAGGGCTGATTTGTGACCCCGTATGTGACATATTCTGGAGAATGTTCGATGTGCACTTGAGAAGAATGTATTTTATGCTGCTTTAGGATGAAATGTTCTGAATATATCTGTTAAGTCCATCTGGTCCAGTTGTCATTCAGAGCCATTGTTTACTTGTTGATTTTATGCTTAGATAATCTGTCGATTGCTGTAAGTGGGGTGTTGAAGTCCTCTCCTATTATGGCATTATTATCAGCGAGTTTCTTTATGTTTGTGATTAATTGATTTATATATTTCGGTGCTCTCACATTGGGGGCATAAATATTTACAATTGTTAGACCTTCTTGTTGGATAGACCCCTTAGTTGTGATATAATGCCCTTCTTCATCTCTTGTTACGGTCTTCATTTTAAAATCTAGTTTGCCTGATATAAGTATGACTACTCCACCTTTCTTTTGACAACCATCAGCATAATAGATGGTTCTCCATCCCCTTACATTCAATCTTCAGGTGTCTTTAGGTCTAAGATGAGTCTCTTGTAAGCAGCTTATAGATTGGTCTTGTTTTCTTATCCATTTTGATACCCTGTGTCTTTTGATTGGAGTGTTTAGTCCATTGACAATTAGAATGAAAAATATGGATTTAGTGCCATTGTGTTGCCTATTGACTTGGTGTTTTTGGTGATGCTCTCTGGTCCTTTCTAATCTTTGTTGCTTTTGATCTTTTTGGTTTTGTTTTTTCTCTACTCAAAGGATCCCTCTTAAAATTTCTTGCAGATCTGGATTGTGGTCACAAACTCCTCTAGTTTCTGTATTTTTGGGAGACTCTTTATATCTTCTTCTATTTTGAATGACAGCCTTGCTGGATAAAGAATTCTTGGTTGCATATTTTCTGATTCAGCATGCTGAATATATCCTGCCAGTCCTCTCTGGCCTGCTAAATTTCTGTGGACAGGTCTGCTGCAAACCCGATCTATTCTCCCTTATAGGTTAAGGACTTTTCCTCCTTGATTTCATGATTTTTTCCTTTTCTGTGTATCTTGTGAATTAGACTATAATATGCCTTGGTGATGGTCAGTTTTTGTTGAATCTAATAGGAGTTCTCTGTGCTTCTTGAATTTTGATGTCTGTTTCCTTCTCCACATTAGGAAAGCTTTCTGCTATAATTTGCTCACATAAATCTTCTGTCCTTTTTTCTCTCTCTTCATCTTCTGGGGCTCCTATGATTTGGCTGTTATTCCTTTTTAATAAGTCACTGTGTTCTCTAAGTCTTGTATTGTAATCTTTTGCCTTTGTTTCCCTCCTTTTTTCTGCTTCACTAGTCTCCATAATTTTATCTTCTAAGTCGCTGGTTCATTGCTCTGCTTCATCCATCCTTGCCATTGCGGTATCTGTTCAAGATTGCATCTCGGTTATACCATTTTTAATTTCATCCTTACTAGGTCATATTTCTTTCTCTCCACATAAAGGGATTCTATGCTTTTTTAAACCCAAGCTAGTATTCTTACTATCATGGTTCTCAATTCTAATTCAGACATCTTGCTTATATCTGTGTTGATTAAGCCCCTGGCTGTCATTTCTTCTTCTGGTTTGTTTGGGGGTGAATTTCTTCATTTTGTCATTTTGGAGGAAGAAAAAAATTAAAAATTAAAAATTAAAACCAAAACAAAATAAAATAAGGGAAGCTAGATCCTAGGTGGATGTGTTTTGGCCTGCTTGGTGAAAGAAGCTTGACAGAATAAAGAAAACAGGAAAAGAAAATTGTAAAAAATTTTAAAATTAAAATAATTATATAATAAAATAGATAAAGTGAAATAAAGAAAATAAAATAGAATAAAACATTTTAAAAAGTAAATAAAAATAAAATTTTCTCTTTCTGTATCAATGATTTTGGAGGACAGATTACTTGCTCAGTGCTCTGCAAGTGTTTTCACTCTTTCTCTCCAGCGACTTACAGGGTAGTGCCTTTCTTGCACAATCCTGGTGTGCTGCACTCTCCTCTTTTCCCTTTCTCTGTCATCTCTTTGCAAAAACAACACCTTACCCTCTGCAGCTTTTCTCTCCCCCCATTCGTCTCTCTGCAAACGTGTATCTGCTGAGTTCAGTGGCTCAGGTTTTGCAGATTGTTGCATTAATCCTCAGATCAATATCCTAGGTGCACAAAATTGTTTGGTGCTGATCTGGGTGCATTACAGGGACAAGACAAGCTCAAGGTCTCCATGCTTCACTGCCATCTTCTAAAACTTTTTTTTTCTTTCTTAAAATTCTTCATGAGCTTGAGTTTATGATCTCTTCACTTCCTTAGGCTTGTCCAGTTATTTCAGAGACACCAAAAATTCCCATCATTCTTGGGGCCCTTTTCTGGACAATACATGCATGTGACATCCCTTGTTGTGTTGTACTTGCTTTTCAAAACTTTGCCCTCAGTTAAATCCAACTCTCCACCTCCCTGGGCCTGGGTCTTGAGTTCATGCTCATGGACCTCGGATGGGCTCTTATAGTTCCTTGCCCATCATTCTTCATCTCCCACCCCATCCCCCTCGCCTTCTCTTCTGGAACACTTTTTACTTGCTGTCCTCTCTCCTGAATCCTGGATGTCTCTCCCATCCTCACATGGTGCTGATGGCCCAATTTCCCATTTCACTGAGAAAATAGAAGGAACCCACATACACTCTCCTCACTGCATCTGTTTTTCTTTCTTTCTTTTTTTAATGTTCATTTATTTTTGAGAGAGAATGAGAGACAGCATGAAGTGGCAGAGAGGCAGAGAAAGAGAGAGACACAGGATCCAAAGCAGGCTCCAGACTCTGAGCTGTCAGCACAGAGCCTAATGCAGGGCTTGAACCCACAGACCATGAGATCATGACCTGAGCCCAAGTCAGACCCTCAACCAGCTGAGCCACCCAGGTGCCACACACCATATCTGTTTCTACCATCTTCTCCTTGGTCATGAGTGATGAACTGAGTGTGCTCCTAAAATGGCTGATCCATGAGATAAGACCCTGCCTCCACTGGTGAACCCATGGGAACTGGCTGCCCCTCCATTTGGTCCTGATTCATTATTCTTTGCCTCACCACTGGATCACTACTGGGAGTCTTCAAACTGCCTCCAATTCTCTTGTCTTAAAGACATTTCTTCTTTGACCTTCATGCCTTCTCCAGTTACCACACTGTTTTACTTTTACTCTGAGTTTATGTGTAACTTGCTTAGGCTCCCTCATAACTTTTCAGTTCCACCAGTATGGTACCTCTTGAAGTGATCGGTACTGGTTGCATGGCTTGATCCAAAGGGCAATTTTTGGTTCTTATCTTTGATGATAGCATTTGACATGTACCATGACTCCCTCCTTGAAACATGTTCCTCACTCAATTTCCAGGACAGTCCAGTTTCCTGGTTTTTCTCCTTTCTCGCAGGCTGTTCTTTATCATCTTTTACTAGTTCCTCCTCATCTCCCTGAACTCTGAATGTTGGAATACCTCAGAGCTCAGGTCTGACATGTTTTCTCTCTTTACACCAGGTTTCTTGGTGGGCTGATCTGACATCATGCCTTATATCCATTATATGCTGACAGTCCCCACACTTGTATCTTCAGTCTCAGACTCTTCCCCAGACTCAAGCTCATATATCCAACTGCCTATTCAGTATCTCCCATGGGAGACTGAACAGGTATCTCCAACTGAACTAATGCAGAATGAAACTCTTGATCTTCCCCTGCAGTCCTGTCTGGCCTGTAGTCTCCCCAACCTCCGTTAATGACCACTTCGTCCAACCTTTCTCTTGCATGCCAAATGAGATCTATAAGAAAATACAATTGACCTTGCCTTCAGAACATATTTAGAATCTGACTGTTTCTTAACCCGTATGACCCTGGTCCAGGCCACCATCTTTTCTTGCATGCATTATCTCAGTAGACTTAGAATTGATCCCCCTGTTTCCTCCCCTGCCTCTGTAAGTCTATTCTTGACATATAGTCCGAGGGATTCTCTGTATATAACCCTCCAGTGGCTTCACATTTCATTCATGGAGAGAGCCTAGCCATCACAGGAGCCTGTGTGGTTTTCCTTCGTCTGGCCTTCTGTTGGCTCTTTGTCCTCCCAATGGCCCTGTTCCCTTCCTGGTTTCGGTCAGATCAGTGCCACCTATCCCTCCCCCTCCCCCCGCCCCGTTTATCTTCACAGTACTTACCCACTTATATCATTCACTTACTTATTGTTTGTCTTCTAGGACTAGAATATAAGGCCCACGATGTCCATGATTTTTCCAGTTTTGTTCATTGACCCTCCCGACTTCTAGAAGGAAGCTCAATAAACATATTTTGATTGTGTGAACACATACCAAGCCATATTCTCCTGGAAACTTACCCATGCTATGATTCTAGGTTTCAGTTGAATTTAACTAGTTGAAGAAAGATGATGTGGGACTCTGCCGTCAGCCTCATATGGCATCAAGCCTTGGTATTGTCCCTGCCTACAGACACCTGTGTAAATAAGGCAGGTGTAGACCAATAAATACCTTGCCAGACAGTCAGGGGTTGTCCAAAGAGAGCTAAACCAGAGCACCAGCCGGTGTGTATTTCTTACACATTAAAAAAAATTCTGATTCATTTCTTCAACCCTGTAAACTTGAGATTCTTAAAATCTAGGGCTTTAGGTGTATTGTTTAGTCTGATTCTTTGTACTCAAATAATACCGCACACATATATCTGTTTTTGAATATTAAATAATTGTGCACTTGCTTTTAAATGTGAAGTCTAATAGGGAAACTTCTTCCCTTCCCTTCCCTTTGAAGATTTGCCAAGTTAGGAGCCTCAGACAGTGATGTTATAAAACTTCCTTGTGGCACTAGTCCTGGATGCGTTTTATTTCCTTTTTTTACCTAATTGCTCTGGCTAGGACCTTCAGTACAATGTTGAATAGAAGTGGTGAGAGCAGACATCCTTGCATTGTTCCTGATTTTAGGGGGAAGTTTTGTTCTTTTACCATTCCATATGATGGCAGCTGTTGGTGTCTGTGCCCTTTGTTGGGTCAAGGAAGTCCCTTCTATTCCTAACTTGTTGAGTATGTTTATCATGGAAAGGCATAAGATTTTGTGAAATGCTTTTTCTGCATTTATCGAGGTGTTCATTTAAAAAAATGGTATTAATGTGGTGTATTGCAGTGACTGATGTCTATATGTTCAATACCCTTGAGTTCTGGGAGAATCTCACCTGTTCATGACATCTAATTCTTTTTTAATGTTGTTGGATTCTGTTTGCAAATATTTTGTTGAAGATTTCCCCTATATTCCCAAGGAATATTGGTCTTTAGCTTTCTTTTCTTATGCCTTTGTCTTGACTTGGCAATGCTAACGTCATAGAGTTGTGTTGGGAAATATTCTCTCTTATTCTATTTTTTGTTTGTTTTTGAAGAGTTTGTGAGGGATTGATTGGTTTTAATTATTCCTTAAATGTTTGGTAGAACTTACCAGTGAACCCTCTTGATCCTGGACTTTTTCTTTTTTCCTTCAGGAAGTTTTTGATTTCTCATTTAATTTCTTTAATTGGTATAGGTCTACTCAGATTTTCTATTTCTTTTTCAGTCAGTTTCAGTAGTTTGTGTCTTTCTGTTTTGTGTAGATTAGCTAATTCGTTGGCATACAGTTTTTCTGGTTTTCCTTTATCCTTTTTGTTTTTATGAAGTCAGCAGTGCTGTTCTTTCTTTCCTCCCTGATTTTAGTACATTGAGTATTTCTCATTTTTTTCTTAGAGTATCTAGCCAGAAATGTGTCAGTTTTGCTCATCTTTTCAAAAAACTAACTCTTCATTTTGTTTGCTCTCTCTTTTCAATTTCATGTACTTCTGCTCTAATCTTTAATATTTCCTTTATTTTGTATGTTTGGACTTAGTTTACTCTTATTTTTCTAGTTTCTTAAGAAGATTAAGTTATTCATTTGAGGTTTTCTTCTTTTTAAAAAGAATACAGGCATTTAAAACCGTCAATTACCCTCTAAGCAGTACATCCCAAAATTTTTGGCATGTGTGCCTTCATTTTCATCCATCCTAAAGTACTTGCTAATTTCACTTGTGGTTTTTCTTCCCCTTTGATCCACTGAGGTTATTTAAGAGTGTGTTATTTAATTTTTGACATATCTGTGAATTACTCAATTTCTTTCTGTTATAGATTTCTAATTTCATTCCAGTGTGGTTAGAGAACATCCTTTGATTATTTCAGTATTTTAAAATTTGCCAAGACTTGTTTTATGTGTCTTAACATGTGATTTATTCTGAAGAATGTTACATGTGCACTTGAGAAGAGTGTACATTCTACCATTGTTGGGTGGAGTGTTCTTTACAAGCCTGTTAGGTCTAGTTGGTTTATAGTGTTGTTCAAGTTCTCTATTTACTTGCTGATTTGGACAGTTGTTCTTTCCAGTGTTAAAAGTTGGCCATTGAAGTCTCCAGCTATTATTGTTCAAATGTCTGTTTCTCCTTTCAGACTTATCAGTTTTTGCTCCATGTATATTGGGGCTCTATTATTGGTTGCATATGTGTTTATGTTACCTTAATTTATACTTTTGCTAACACTCTTCTTTTTTATGTAAATTGAAGTTTCTGACTTGTATAATTCTTCCTTTCTGAAGAATTTAACTTTTTTTTTTTTTTAAACATGCTTGCTGGTGACACATATCCTCATTTTTTGTTTGTGTAAGAAAGTATTTATTTGCCTTTAACTTTTGAAGGATAATTTTGCTGGATACAGAATTCTAGGTTGGTGGGGTTTTTTCTCTTTCTACACTTTAACTGTTTCATCTCACTCTTTTCTAGCTTGCATGGTTTCTAAAGGTATGTATGTATGGGTCTTTCTTTCTTTCTTTCTTTCTTTCTTTCTTTCTTTCTGCATGTCTCATAAATTTTTTGTTGAAAACTAGACATTTTAAATAATGTGGCAATTTTTGAAATCATATTCTTTCCATTTTTCAGTTTTTGTTTTTGCTTAGTGACTTTTCCACCCTGCCCCTCCTCTCCTCTCCTCTCCTCTCCTCTCCTCTCCTCTCCTCTTCTTCCTTACAGGCTTCACACCCAGGACAGAGTCCAATGCAGGGGTTGTACTCAATCCATGAGATCAAGACCTTAGCTGAGATCAAGAGCAACCAGCTGAGCCACCCAGGCGACCCTGTTTAGTGACTCTTCTAAACTAACTTTGTAAAGTCTGTATTTTTTGTTGTGGATGGCCACTGAAGTGTCTGATTGGTTAGTTTAGTGATCAGCTCATGATTAGACAGAGATTTCCTTAAGTGCCTGCAAATAATAGTCTTCCAATCTTTGCTGAGGGGCTCTTTGTGTGTATTTGAGAATTCCTTTAGTACTCTGCCAGGCAGTTTAGAGCCCTACCTTAGGCTTCATTTCCTGCTTGTGCAGAGCTCCAAGATCAGCCAGAGGTAAGCATTTAGGGCCTGCTAAGTTCTATCCTGAGCAAGCACACAGCCCTGGGCCTGCTCACAACCCTGCACGTGTGAGTGGCTTTCTAAACTCCCGAGAATTTTTGGGAGCTTCCCTATGAACATCTCATTCCCTAGATTTCTCTTTAAGCTCTTTTGTTCTCCTGTCATTTGCTCCATCTGATATCTGATCCTTCAGGCAGCTAGAGTTTTTGACAGCATTTCCCTCTGATTTTTTTTTCGACAAATGCCTTTTGACAATTTCTTACACTGGGGCTTGAAGGAGCTCCAACCCCATTCTGCCCTTTCCAGTGATTGGCAGGCTGCTGGATTTTCACTGAAATTTCTGGCTGTTGGTTTCAAGGCTACTGCCTAGTTGGGGGCAGGGGCAGACGGGAGCAGGGGAAGTAGAAACGCCACAAAACCTGGTGTTCATACTAAGATTCTGCCCTAGCTCATGAGTAAGGGCTCCCTAGATTGCTGCAAACCTTTGGTTAATTTCCAGAGTTCTGAAGAAGTTGGTTCTGACAATTCGTGCCCATTTTCTAATTGCCTTCGTGGAGGAGAAGATTTTCAGAGGTCCTTACTGAACCGTTGCTGGTGCTCTTGCCTTCTCCTCTGCCTGTGGGATGGATACACAGTGAGGCACCTCAAGAGAGCGTAGGGAATCCAAACTTTCCACCCTTACCTCCACCATAGGAATGAGTCCATGCTAGTCAGGACGCAGATGGATTTTCCTACCCAAGAACGTCCTCGCTTCCCCATTTTTGAAAATTATCGGATACACTAAAAACAATGAGTCTGAAATCACGATCTTGTGTCCATTTTAAGAAGAGTTTTTGAAACATTGGCAAGGTCATCACTAGCATTTTTAGAGTCTCCAGCTGTCCTTTCAGAAAAGGAACAGAGAGGATGTTGACCCCACTTGTACTGTGAGCTTGAAGATAATGTGATCTGTTTTCTTTTATGTCACAGGGATTTAATGCGCAAAACGGCAGTTACACGGGACTGGCATATTTGGTACCCTCCCACTCAGAAGCTCATGAACTTCAGACCTCACTCTTCACCATGTAGAGCGTATTCAAGGAATGGTTTCCAACATACATTTAGACCTTCTTCTTCAAGTGAGTATTCACGAGGAAATAACACTAGCAGTAGATATGACTTACGTATGTTTAGTATGTACCAGACTCTGTACAGAAGCTTTGCATGTCATTTAACCACATGCAGCAGAGCTAAGAAGCAGGCTCTAGTTCTATCCCTATAGTCTTTACGGGGAAACTGAGCCACAGGTTGATTAAGTCACTTGCTCAGAAGTTATATAGTTTTAAAGTGGGGGGAGGGGCAAGATTTGAAGCCAACAGTGTGATTCCCAAGCTACTGTGTTGTCTAGTCTACCTCCTTCCTTAGTTTTTCTTACTTTGGGACTCTTTCCTTTAGCAGTTTTAGGGTTACAGAGAGATGTAGCTGGAGTCCAGAGAGTTCCGTACACCCCTTGACTCCTCATCCCCGTCCTTCCCTGTTATCGACATCCTGCGTTAGTGAGGTGCCTTTGCTGTGATTGACGCACCCTTATTGATACGTCGTGATTAACCGAAGTCTGCAGTTTACGGGAGAGTTGTCCTTTGTGTTTTCTGTCCTCTGAGATTTGATAAATATATAATGGCATGTGTCCAGCGTTACGATATCACACGGAATCACCTCACTGCACTAAAACCCCCTGTGCTCCACCATTCATCCCTCCCCGCCCCTAATCTGGACGACCCTGGGTCTTCTTACTGCCTCCGCAGTTCTGCCTTTTCAGAATGTCATAGCGTTGGAATCGTATAGCACAGAGCCTTTTGAGATGGGCTTCTTCTCCTGAGCAAGATGCATTTGAAGCTCCTTCCTGTCTTTGGATGCAGTAATGGTCCAGTTTTTAACCTTCGATTAATATGCTTTTACACGAAGCCCCGCGGTTAGCTTACCTGCTCACCACTGAAAGACGCCTTGGCTGATCTCACGTCTTGGCAACCAGGAGCAGAGCTGCCACAAACGTTGGCACGCGTGGTTCACATGGATTTAAGTTTCAAACTCATTTGCACCTCTCGGTTTTAAAGCAATAAAACTTAATGTAATAATTTCCCCAAAGTAGATGTCTTTTTGTCTCTCTTTCCCTCCCTCCTCTCCCCCCTCTCCTCCTTCCTCCCTCCCCTCCTCTTCCTCCCTTCCTTCTTTCCTGAACATTTTCCAAGCCCCAGCATGTGACACTACCTCACAGGTAGTGAGGATAAGGAGATGGGCCTCGCAGAGGGCCTGCCCCGATGGCGCTCACGGTCCAGAGACCTGGGTAAAGCCCCAGAACAGAAGCATGTGCGCAGAGAGCACAGTGAGTGCACGGCCCGAGGGGCCAGGAGGCCTCAGAGGGGACAAAGGCAGGGGTACACTGTATTCTGCCTCGTGAGGCGGGGGAAGGCATTCTAGTCAAGTCGGACTGGACACTGCACTTCCTCACTGGGCGAGACTGGAATCACAGGGTCACGGGCATCTACCCGGGAGCCTGGAAATACACATCTCTAGATGGCCGAAAGGGAAAAGGGGAGAATAGAGGGGGGTCGGCGAGCAGCTTCCAACACCGTTCTGCAGCCCATGTCTGGTGTCCTATGGACATGTCTTCGTTTACCTTCCTGATCCCACGGAGCAGCCCGGATTGAAGGGCGTCCGCTGAGCCTCTAGCGCGCCACCACGCTGCCCTTTAGAAGTTTGTGCGCGGACATGCCCACAGGGAGTACTCGAAAGCATTGATCTCGAAGTATCCTAACGTCTTCTGGATTTGATACACATGAACAATATGCTGTTGTGATTCCACTTGCCTTTCTTGAGCGGGGACGTGAACTTTGATTCTCCAGGTTGTCAGCTTTCTGTCTCTCGTGAGCTGCCTGTTGATATCGTTTGCGGGTTTCCCTGCTGTGGGCGGGTCTCTGGTGATCCGTGGGAGGTCACTGTGCACGGAAGGCACTAGTCCTTCATCTGCCTTACATGCCTTACCTGCCGCCAGCGCCTGTTTTTCCCTTTGGTCACTTGCCTTCCGTTTTTCTGATGGTAATTCTCAATGCTCAGTTTCTTCCTCTTGTGTAGTCTTCTTGTACCGTGGGCCTCCCCGCAGGTGGGGACCAGGAAGTGTTTGGCCGGCCTCTCTCTCCTGCATGCAGGTGCATGGAGGCAATGTACGTGTACAACTCACGTTATTACATAAGCGCCGTTCACGGGGCAAACCACAGAGAGGAGACACCTGTTTCCGTTTAAAACACTTTTTTGCTTTGGGTTCAAATGTGCAGAATAGCTCTGGGCCTGACTTTATGTTCACTAGGCCTTTCTTCTATCATGTCCAGTCCGTGGTCAAGCAGATCAAATGGGTTTTCTTTACTTACGTCTGCTCTTGTACTTTTGATTTCTAGCTTTGTCATGTGCTGTAGACTGTTTCCTTTCCCCCACCGAAATCCCCTGTATATTCTGTGTGTTGTTACCTTGAGCGTGTTTACCGTTCCTGCTTTTCATACCCAGTCCTTTCTCCATCCGTTCTCTCTGTGGCTCTTCTGGTTTTGCTCTCGATTAGGTCACCCTTTCTCATTTCACTTGTCTCGCAGTTTTAAAAAGATTTGGCAGCACACGCTTGCGTGGAGCCCACCGGAAGCAGAAGTAACTGTCGAATGCCCCCGCTCTCAGGCTCCACGTGCGATGGGCTGGGTCTCAGCTTTATCTCCAGACCGAGCCGTTGTCTGGACCCGGTTGGGGCTGCCCCTGGTCTCGGATGCTTCCCGTCAGTAGCTCTGGAGATCCAGCACCCCCCAGTCCAGCGGGAGAGCTCTCTGCTTTGCAAACACGCCCCTGCTGGTCTCGGAGGTCTCTGGGGTAGGGGGGGGTCCTCTTTGTCCTTCAGCCCGGCTCCTAGTTTTCAGCCCCGGAGGAGGCCTCTCCGCCCTGCCTGCCTCCGCTCTGCAGTGGGCCCCCGAGGTGCGCTCAGCCTTAGGGACTCGCTCTGCTCTCCCGCTGCTTCCCACTCGCAGGAGAGCCTGCCCACCTGGGCCCCGTCGCCGCCCTGTGCCTCGCCCCCAGCAGTGGTGTGCCACTCCTACCCCCGCGGGGCGGCCCAGGAGGCCGGCACCCACTCGCTCAGGGACTGGGCCATCACTCCTGTTCCCGCACGGCCACCCAATGGTTGGCTCTTTCTTCCTCGCCCCATTGAGAATGCACGTGCTCTGCTTCCCCTGGGGTCCCGGTCCGTCCCCTCCGACGAGCGGCCTCCCCCTTCTGGAACCGAGGTTCCTGGTGTCCCTCAGCTCTCTGGAGGGCTTGAAAACGAGCATCCCACTTGATCTC
>NC_043709.1:4927114-4980460 GCF_006229205.1 Suricata suricatta
TAAAGCGAGATTCAGTAGATAAAGAGTGTTTGGGAAGTTGGTTGGATTCTAGCCCGCGGAGAAGTGGTTTTGGAGATCTTTGGACGCGATTTACAAACAAGCACACCTGATAACTGTATCTCTTCTACAGCCACTGCTATTGCAGATCCAACACTGTCCTTCTTAGATGTGGAACAGATTTTATTTCAAAAAATCACCGACAGAGGGGACGAGTTGAAAAAGGCCTTTCAGCTGCTCGATCCCGGTCACAGCATGACGGTGTCGAAGAGTGAACTGAAAAGAATTGTCACCACCTTCCTGATGCCTCTCACGAGAGAACAGTTTCAAGATGTCCTGGCTCAGGTACAGTATGGACAAGCGACTTAGAATAACCCAGTTCTGGAAAAGACAGGGTTGGCTACTGGAGCGGGCAGTCTGTTCTGGAGCCCCACCCCCACCCTGTCCCCCATGGTTTCAAGTGAGTGGTTCAAGTTTTGTTCGTGTTTTGTGTGGACTACTGGTCCAGCCATTTCCTCTAGTTATTTATTTTTTTTCAAGCCTTCAGATAAAAACTATTTGGTCAACTCCTATTTTGGAACTTAGTATTTGGCATTGGTTTTTGCTCTGAATGGTTATTGAGCACCTACTGTATTGTCGACCCAATGCAGAGCCATCAGGCGTGGCCCTGCCCCTGAGGGGGTCCCAGTCCCACGGGGAGGTATTTGCAAGTGTTGGTAACTGTGGGAGTTACAGGAAGGAGAGCTACGTAAAAATGGGGTGGTTGTCCAAGAAGGCTTTGGGGAGGAAGGGGTGTGTGTAGTTGCGTTTTGATGGAGGAGTGGGTATTAGCCAGAGGAAAGAACGGAAGGGCCTTATAGGCAGAGGGAACATAGCCCAGGTGAAATCGTGGGTGCCTGAATCAGCTTGGCATATCTATTCAGGGAACCGGGTGGTGTCATTTGTATCTGAAGCAAAGGGATGTGTGTCAGGGTGTGGACGGGGGCGCCAATCCTGAAAGTACCACATAAGTGAGTTTGGCCTCTGTTCTGGAAGCTGTAGGGGACCGAGGAAGGGTTTACCGCAGGGCTGATGCAGTTACTTGGGGAGGGTATGGAGGACAGGCCCTGAGGCCTTCCATGGGGGACCGTACCAGGGGGCATGGCGGGGCCTGAGCCCTCAGGACCTTTAAAAAAGGAATAGACAATACAAGAAAGGAATTAAACACTCTCAAATCCATGAATCCGTAGGGATCATAATACCTAAGTGGAAGAGTTGGTTGGAAATATCAGTAGTGTGCCTTCCAACCCAATAACCCAATTATTAATTTGTGTGCGCACGCGTGCGCACACGCACACACACACAGAGATGTACATATTTTTGCTCATTCATTACTGCTTCCTCAGAGTCTAGTATTTTATAGTATTTAAGAGCCTCTTTCCTTCTAAAATGTGTTGACTACCTCAACCCAACCCAGTTTGTTTTCTTTAACCACAGGGGGGTTTTGTGTCAGGAAAACAAACAACCCAGAGAAGTTTTGGGTATTCCCAGATTCCAGTCTTAGCCTCAGGGACTGGCTCTCCTTCCTTTGACTGATTTAGAAAAAATTTTTTTTGTGGATCTATTTGTTGTTTCTTCTTGAGCATACCATGGTACTGTTTCATGGATTTCTCTTCCTTTAATTTTGTTTTTCACGGAGTTTGGGGTTCGTAGCCATTATTTTTTGATGTATAGTTTTTACGTTAGCCTCTCTGAGACATTTTGGTATTGTCCCCAGACTCCTGACGCTTTGTACATTAAAAAAATTTTTTTTTCTATTTTTCAGATTGGATAAGATCTGCTGATCTGTCTTCAAGTTCAGTGACTCTTTCTTTGCATCCCTATTCTGCTATTGAGCTCATTCAGTGAATATTTAATATTAGACATAGTATCTTTCAATTCTAGACTTTTCATTTGTTTTTTTTTATAATTTCTATGTATCTGCTTAGATTTCCTATTTTTCTTCAATTATAGGCATATTTCTTTTAACTCATTAAGCATAGTTAAAATTGCTGTTTTAAAGTCCTTGAATGAGAGGCGCTTGGGTGGCTCAGTTGGTTGAGCATCTGACTCTTGATTTCAGCTCGGGTCACGATCCCAGAGCTGTGGGATCAAACCCTGAGTTGGGCTGTGCTGAGCATGGTTCCTGCTCAAGGTGCTCTCTCTCCTTCCCTCTGTCCTTCTTCCCCCTTGTGGTCTCTCTCTCTAAAATAAAATAAATAAAGTCCTTATCTCCGGGTTGGCCTGCATTGATTTTTTTTCCTTTAACAAGGGTCACATTTTTCTAGTTCTTATAAAGCAAAACCTTGGTTTGCAAGCATAATTCACTCTGGCAACATGCTTGTAATCCAAAGCACTTCTATATCAAAGCAAATTTCTCCATAAGAAATAATCAAAACTCAGATGATTCGTTCCACAGCCCCAGAATATTCATATAAAAATGATTACAATATTGTAATATAATAGAAACTTATAAAGAAAATACAAAATATAGAGAAAAATAAGCAAATTACCCTGTAGTTACCTTTGAAAGCCTTCGTGGTCGGTGTGAGGGAGACCAGAGGTGGAAGGGTTATTGTGCAGGACGACTTTCACTGCCACTAATGGAATCACTACTATCTATTGGCTCAACGAAATCTTTTTCTTTTCGTGCAGCTTCAACAAGGAACCCTTCCAATGACCCTTGGTTTTGCCTCCTTTTGAGGATTTTGCAAAAATGTGACACTGTGTTGTTATTCAACAGATTCATCGCTCGCACTGCTCCAGCCTTATTTGGGTGATGCTTTTCTACAAAAATTTGCACTCTTTCCCACATTTTCTACATCTCCCTAATCTCACTGGAAGTGACGGATTCCTCTGCCTTTTCTTCCTCCTCCTCCGCAGATGAGATGCAGATATAGACTTCTTAGAAAATCCCGCGATTTCGGCTACTTGCATACTTTGTTCATACTTCTTGATTTCCTTCTTAACTTACATTTTAATCATCTCCTTCTTCTTACCACCTTTCTTTTCAATAATTTTCTGTGTGTGGGCCACTGTGTCTGCTCACACAGATGCTGATTGTCGTGGTATATTAATAAACTCTTAGCATATACTGTATATATGTAACTGGCAGTCCGGCAGCGGAGGGAAGAGCTGGCTCGGCAGGCGGTCCTACCTAGACTGAAACAAAGCGCTCCTAAGCTTACTCTCGGATGGAAAAGCAAAGGACTGTCCGTAGGTGCTTTGAAGTCACAAAAAACAAAACACTAGTGTCAGTTGTGGGCACCTTCTAGCATTCTGAAAAATCGCTGATTTCTGCCAAATGCTGCAGCCCGAGAGTGAGCCTCCAAGCATGGAAGATGATCACCCACAACCCTGCAGTGAGAGGGAGAGAGAGGGAAGAACCATTGGCTCACACGTGACATTCAGCGTCACATGCCACTCATACCGCAAGACGTCGCTTGTCGATCAAGTTAAAATTTTATTAGAAACACTTGCTCGTCTTGCAGAGCACTCACAGAGCGAGTTACTCACAATTCAGGGTTTTACTGTATCTGGGTTATATCCCAGACCAGTGCTATCCAATAGAAATGCGGTGTGAGAGGTGCCTGGCTGGCTCAGTCAGTGGGGCGTGCAGCTCTTGATCTCGGGATTGTGAGTTCACGCTCCGCACTCGCTGTAGAGATTGCTGAAAACTAAAATAAAAAATATTTTAAAATACATTTTATATATATATATGTATATATATATATAGTGACTCACATGTGTAATTTAGAATGTTCTAATAGCCACCTGAAAAGAAATAGGTGAAATTAATTTGAATATGTTTATTTAACAAACATGTCCAAAATACATAATCTTAACATGTTATCACTATTAAGAATTGACAGTCAGTAGTTATTTTGCACTTTTCTGTGTATGAAGTCTTCAAAACCTGCTATGCACTTTACACTTACAGCTGACTTCAGTTCACACACTTAATTCCCATTGGGAATAATTTATCTTTATTTAGATTTCATAAAATTTATTATTTATTTTTATGTTTTGTGTTTTTAAAATTTAAAAAAAATTTTTTTTGAGAGAGAGAAAGAGACAGTGTGAGCAGGGGAGGGTCAGAGAGAGGGAGACACAGAATCTGAAGACAGGCTCCCGGCTCTGAGCTAGCTGTCAGCACAGAGCCTGATGCAGGACTCGAACCCATGAACCACAAGATCATGACCTGAGCTGAAGCCAGATGCTCAACCAACTGAGCCACCCAGGCGCCCCTCATAAAATTTGTAATTAAAATACCAGCTTCACATACTTAGTCATTCCAAACATACTTAAAAGTTTTCCACTGAATTAATTTAATTTATTTTAATTAATTAATTTTTTATTTATCAAACCCACTATTGTTAGATATTTAAATAATATTTGGTGTTTATTCATTTTTGAGAGATGGAGAGAGAAAATGTGAGCAGGGGAGAGACAGAGTGAGAGGGAGACACAGGATCTGAAGCAGCTGCAGGCTCTTACTGGCCCCACTGAGCCCAACATGGGGCTTGAACCCATGAACTGTGAGATCATGACCTGAGCTGAAGTTGGATGCTTAACCAAGTGAGCCACCCAGGCGCCCCTCACTGAATTAATTTTAAACTTTAAATGAATTAACATTGAATCAAAAGCTTCAGTTCATCCGTTGCCCTAGCTTCATTTCAAGTGCTCAGTGGCCACATGTGACTGTGGCTGCACGTAAGACAGTTCGGGGCTGGACATATGGATACCGTGCTGTGGAGACTGGGTTCTGTTACATTCCTCTGAAGACTGTTGGTGCTTCTGCTCTGGCAGGAGTTGACCTGCAAACTCTCTCTCGCCGGCAGTGAGCTTGGCCCTTTTGCTTCTCGGTGGGTCTCTGAGTATGGCTTGCACCTGCCTAGTTTGGGTGTCGTTTGGAAACTTGGACAGAATTTAGAACAGAAAGCGGGTCTCCTCCTCTCTCCTGTTTGAGATTTCCCTCACCGTGGTTGCTTCAGAACATGCACACTGGTTCTTCAGGCCAGAGAGACGGCGGGCTTTTTTGGGGTTTCAGCTGCTCTGTGCTGGGGAGTGACTGTGGCTTACACTTAGGCTCAAAGCCTTTATGCACAGGAGACTCCCTCCATACTTGTCCGCTTTCCTGACTTTTGATTTTCTCCAAAGTCTTTCTGCTTTCGTATGTACCAGTTTATAGTTGTTTCGTGTGGGAGATTGGTTTGTTACGAGCTGTATCTACCACAACTTCTGCTTTACCATTTTGAAAAAGCAGTCACAGAGTGACAGAGAAGTTGGAAGTTTAGTGGGAAGTGCAGGTTTTCCCCCTACAGCATTTGGGACTAAGTGACTCTATCACCCAATTATTTCAATGTGTGTGTCCTATAAAACAGGGACGGCTTGGGGCGCTGGGGGGCTCAGTCCATGAAGCGTCCAGCTTCAGCTCAGGTCATGATCCCATGGCTCAGGCTCGTGGGTTCGAGCCCCGCGTCAGGCTCCGTGCTGACCGCTCGGAGCCTGGAGCTGCTTCGGATTCTGTGTCTCCCTCCCTCTCTGCCCCTCTCCTGGTTACTCTCTGTCTGTCTCTGTCTCTCTCTCTCAAAAATAAAATAAAAAAAAACAAAACAAGGATAGCATCCTACATAACCACAGTGTGACCGTCCAAACGTGGACCCTGACGTGAACTCCTGGCTACCATCTCAGCCCCAGGCCCCAGCCGGGGTTTGCCGGCCATTCCATGCGTGTCTTGTATGATCCAGGTCAGATTCCCGAATGCATTTGGTTGTTGCATCCCCCAGGTGTCCTTCAGCCTAGAACAGTTCCTCAGTCTTTCCTCGGCTTTCCGGACCTTAACACTCTGAAGTCGCAGAGCGTCTTATGTCCCGGTGAGTTTGTCTGATGTCTCCTTATGACGGGGTCGAGGCCACAGAAAGGCTGCTCCGTTCTCGGTGCATTTTATTAGGTTGCACGTGATCCTAGCTTGCCGTGTCTGCGCATGTTCACTTTGATCACGTGAGTAAGTGGGGTCTGTCAGGCTTTTTCACGGTAAGATACTCTTTGTAATTAATAAACGTCTTGTGGGAAAACTTTGGAACTATGTAAGCATTCCATTCTTTACCAGACTTTCATCTACTCGTTTACTGTTTTTATATTTGCAGGGACTCAAGATTTCCTATTTCGTTAGGTGGTTATGATCCATTAGCTCATTTGTTTTGATTTTTAAATTGTCTCTTCTTTGCCCAGTAGGAGCGCCTTCACGCTGGCTTCTGTATCCTTTTGGCCCGCCCCGCCCCCATCATTCTTGGAGCGCTCCTTGGTTCCCGATAGAAGGTATTCCAGACGCCTCTGTACTTGCCCTGCGTCAGTCCTGCAGCCATCCATTTCTCTACACCGTTTTGGTTCCTTTCAATGGGGGAGAAACTCGGAACCCGGAATCTGGGCACCGGGACGGCCGTCCAGGCCTCTCCGTGGGCAGAGCTCCAGGGGCTGCGTCTCCCCGCAACACACAGGCGTACGTGCATTTACATCCCCGTTCATTTCTGTTCCAGCCTCTCTCTGTAGTGAAAACCACGAGTCTACACCACGACTGCCAGCTCTAGTTCTACGCCTCAGGGTTCTTTCTAATTTTCTTGCCTTTTCCTATTTGCCATTACCTTTTCAGACAACGAGAAACCTGGCTTTTGTTATTCTTAGAATATTTGCGTATTGGATGAGTCTCCCTGGCGTGTGGTCATCTCCCATCCGCAGGGCCTTGCCCCCACGAGGGGCTGTTCTCTCCACCCCACTTGGGTCACATCCTGCTCTGGACTCCCATGGTGCCCCTAGCTGGCAGACATTGTTTTTCTCTCTGCCCCATCAGACTTTAGGACTGACTCGCTAAGGGAGGGGCAGGAAAGAAGGGAAGAGGGAAGAAAGATGAAGAGCTTTTCTCCTTAAAAAGCTTCCCCTTAATTCATTTTAACTAAAAATTTCACTAATAATACATATCAATGCCATGTAATACTCCATTGTGTATATAAACCACATCTTCTTGATCCAGTCATCAGTTGATGGACATTTAGGCTCTTTCCATAATTTGGCTATTGTAGAAAGTGCCGCTCTGAACATTGGGGTACATGTGCTCCTGTGCATCAACACTCCTGTATCCCCTGGGTAATGAGGAAGAATGACATCTGGCCATTTGTAGGAAAGTGGATGGACCTCGAGGGTGTGATGCTAAGTGAAATAAGCCAGGCGGAGAAGGACAGATACCATATGTTTGCACTCATAGGTCTAACAGGTCAAACCTAACAGGGGACCATAGGGAGAGGAAGGGGGAAAGAGAGCTGAGGAGAGAGAGGGACACAAATCATGAAAGACTATTGAATACTGAAAACGAACCATAGACTGAAGGGGGGGAGGGAGGGAAGGGGGTGATGGTCATGGTGGGGGGCACTTGTGGGGGAGAAGCACTGGGTGTATTATGGAAACCACTTTGAAAATAAACTATTAAAAAAATAATACATATCAATGATTTCCCATGTCACTTTTGACTGTATCCACATTTTAAAAAATTTCTTTATTTTGAGAGATAGAAAGACAAGTGCAAGTTGCGGGGGCAGAGAGAGAGGGAGAGAGAACCCCAGTCGGCTCCATGGTGTCAGGGCAGAGCCCAGTACAGGGCTTGACCCCAGGAACCATGAGATCATGACCTGAGCAGAAACCGAGAGTCAGATGCTTAAGTGACCGAGCCACCCAGGTGATCCTGTATCTACATTTTTATTAAAAACTTTATTAAGATATAATTTGTATTGTAATAAAAGTCACCACTTGAAAATTTACAAGTTGTTGGTTTTCTGTATATTCAGGGTTATACAGCCATCACCACTGTTTAGTTCTAGAAATTTCCATCACCCCAAAAAGAAATCCTGTACCCACCAGCGGTCACTCCCCATCTCCCCTCCCCTAGTCCCTGACAGCCATTAGTATATTCTCTGTCACACTAGGTCTGCTTCTTGTGGACATTTCCTGTAAGAGGCACAATATAACACATGACCTTTGGTTCCTGGCTTCCTTCATCGGCATCACGTGTTCTAAGTTCGCCCGTGTTGTGGCTTCATCCCTTCTTGCGGCCAAACGACAGTCCGTCATGTGCGTAGGCCACCTTGTGTTTAGCACCAGCTGATGAACCTTCGGGTTGTTTCCACTTTTTGGCTTTTGTTAATAATGTTATGAAAACTCATGTACAGGTGCGCCTGGGTGGCCCGGCCAGTTGAGCATCTGTCTATTGATTTTGGCTCAGGTCATGATCTCGTGGTTTGTGAGTTCGAGCCCCGCATTGGGCTCTGTGCTGACAGTGCGGAACCTGCTTGGTATTCTCTCTCCATCGCTCTCTCTCTCTCTCTCTCTCTCTCTCTTCCCCTCTTCTACATGAGCCTTTTCTCTCAAAATAAATAAACATAAAAAAATCTATGTACAAGTTTTTGTGTGGACATACGTCTTGACTTCTCTAAGGTACAGGCCTGGGAGTGGAATTGCTGTGTCGTGTGGTAAGTTCTCTCTCACTTTTTTAAAATAAATTCTTTTTTTATGTTTTTTATTTATTTTTGAGAGACAGAGAGACAGCATGAGCAGGGGAGGGTCAGAGAGAGAGGGAGGTACAGAATCTGAAGCAGGCTTTATGCTTTGAGCTAGCCGTCAGCACAGAGCCCAACGCAGAGCTCGAACCCACGGACTGTGAGATCATGACCTGAGCCGAAGCTAGAAGCCTTACCAACTGAGCCACCCAGGCGCCCCTCTCTAGCTTTTTCAAGTTTTTATTTAAACTCCAGGTAGTTAACACGCAGTGTGATATCAGTTTCAAGTGTGCAGTATATAGTGATTCAGCACATCCACATGACCCCCCTTCATCGGGATGCGTGCCCTCCTTAATGCCCATCACCTGTTTCACCCAGCCCCCACCCACCTCCCCTCTGGTGACCATCAGCTTGTTGCCTAGAGGTAAGAGTCTGTCTCGTGGTTTGCCTCCCTCTGTTTTTTTCCCCTTTGCTCATTTGTTTTGTGTCTTAAATTCCACATACAAGTGAAATCATATGGTATTTGTTCTAATCTGACTGACTTATTTCGCTTAGCATTATACTCTCCAGCTCCATCCACATCATTGAAAAAGGCAGGATTTCATTCTTTTTTTTTTAATTAAAAATTTTTTTATATTTATTTATTTTTGAGAGACAGAGAGAGACAGAGCACGAGTGTGGGATGGGCAGAGAGAGAATGAGACAGAATCCGAAGCAGGCTCCACACTCTGAGCTGTCAGCACAGAGCCTGATGCGGGGCTTGAACCCATGAACTGTGAGATCATGACCTGAGCCGAGGTCAGGCACTTAACTGACTGAGTGGCCCAGGTGCCCCAGAATTTCATTCTTTTTGATGGCTGAACAATATTCCATCACACACACACACACACACACACACACACATACCACATCTTTATCCATTCATCACTTGGCAGACATTTGAGCTGTCTCCATAGTCTGGCTGTTGTTGATAGTGTTTCTGTTGACATCAGCGTGTGAGTATCCCTTCAATTCAGTATTTTTGTATCCTTTGGGCAAATACCTAGTAGTGAAATTGCTGGGTCCTAAGGTAGCTCTATTTTTACCTTTCTGAGGACCCTCCGCGCTGTGTTCCAGAGCGGCTGCACCAGTGTGCGTTCCCACCAGCAGTGCGAGAGGCCCCCTTCTCCGCACCCTCACCAGCCCCTGGTGTTCCCTCGGCTTTTGGCTTCAGCCGTCCTGACAGGTGGGAGGTGGTGACGCACTGCGGTTTGGATTTGCACCCCCAGGGGCAAGTGTAGCTGGTGCCGGTCCCTTGTTTTCAAAGAGCATTTGTCTTGCAAACCTGGTATCAGTTTCCTCATAAGCTTGATTTAACTGATACTTTATTTATACCAAATGGAGAGTTAAGAGATTTTTCCTGCTAATGTCTCCCTATATTCATGATCTAATGTTAATTTAAAATTTTGACAACCTTCCCAAGCTAATCAGCTATGCAGGAAGAGGAAAAGTACAGAAAATGTGAAATGTGTATCTGTTTTTAAAAGCTACATCTGTTTTTAAAAGAAGTCACTGAGAACTGCAGAGATTCAAAGACTTTAAAAAACAGGTCCTGGTAGTCTATCTGAAAGAATAACACGGCTCCTCCAGCACCTCGCGCTCCCGTGACCCATGTGTAAGCCGAGGGGGCGGGGGTGGGGTGCGTTTTTAGGAGGCCAAGTTCACTGGGAATGAAGAGCGAGGCTTCTTTTTCCAGTCACGGGAGTTCACAGTGCGGGTGACTTTTCTAGATCTTTTACCAATGAATCCCTTTTCCAATAGTGAATGTAAGCCTGCCTGGAAACATATAAAACTGGTAAAAATATTTCATGGGAATTTCACTCTCAATGTTAGAAAAGAATTTTCCAGTTTTAGTGGATTCACTTTAGCGTTAATTTTATTTTAAGACCCACATTGAGAAGGTTTGAATGTGCAGCTGTTTTGGAGATTGATCAGGGCAAGAACACGAGGTATCGCTTACAAGGCATTTCACGATATCTTAGTTTCCATTAGCGGTAGAGTGAATCTCTTCATACAGGTGGCCTCAGTCTCTGAATGTTACTAAAAATGTTGTAAATGAAGTTAAATTGGCAAAGAGATTCCAGAGAAGAAAAAGGCAGTTGTGGTCTGGTCGCAGAGGTTGTGCTGCGTTGGGGAAGAGGCATCTTTGAAGACTCCTGACAACATGACAGATGTGGATTTAACACCACCCTCCCCCACCCCAGTCTCAGTGTTTACTTTTAGTGATCATCTCTGGTGGTTATGTTTCTCCAACATTTTTGCCAGAATCTCAAATACTGAAAAAATGAATTTTTAGCAGACCCTCTCCTTCTAGACTAGATTCTTTGGTTGTTTAATGGGCTGAGCTTTGGAGGCTGGACATACTGCAAAAATGTGTCGCCATGTTAGGATTTTCGTTAGACAGGAAGTAACAATGCGAAATGTGACAAAAGCTTCAATAGGTTAATGGACTTTCCTCCTCCCTCCCTCCCTTCCTTCCTTCTTTTCTCTCTCTCTTTGTCCCTCCCTCCTTCCCTTCTTTCTTTCCTTCTTCTCTTTTTCTTTCTTTCTTCCTTTCCTTTTTTCTTTCTCTCCTTCTTTTCTTTTTCTTTCTTTCTTCCTTTCTTTCTTTCTTTCTTTCTTTCTTTCTTTCTTTCTTTCTTTCTTTCTTTCTTTCTTTCTTTCTTTCTTTTCCTTCCTTCCCTCCTTCCTTCCTTCTCTCCTCTCCTCTCTTCTTTCCTTTCTTCCTTTCCTTTCCTTTCTTTTCCTTTCCTTTTTTCTTTCTCTCCTTCTTTCCTTCCTCTTTCTTTCTTCCTCCCTTCCTCCCACCCTCCCTTCCTTTCTTCTTTTCTTTCTTTCTTTCCTCCCTTCCTGTCCCATCCTTTCCCTTCCCTTCCCTCCTTTCTTGGCAGGGTGGTCGGTGCAGTGACAGGAGCTTGGGCTCCGGAGTCACAGAGGTCTGGCCTTAATGGTAGCGCCGTGCAGGGAGGTCCCATCTCTGTTCTGTGACGTGTGGGGAGTGACCATGCCCTCCGAAGCTGGCATTGGGGACGCAGGAGTGAACTCCTGTGAAACGCCCAGGGTGGTGCTTGTACCTGTGTGTTGAGTGTGAGCAGGTCAACTGTACATCAGCCTCCTCGCCATGAAGTCTTCCTCCCCAAACCGTGAGGCCTCCTGCCTTGGCGGGACTCGTGTTCGCCATTCTTGCCCTTCTTCCGTAGGTTAGGCAGACTGGGGGGTGTCTACCCCAAACGTACAGCCCCTAAAAATACTCCATCCGGAATAGAAGTCATGGATGTTGTTTTCGGGACACATCCACGAAGGCCCGCCCTGTGAGCCACTCTCCCTCTGGTCCCAGTCCCCAGCCACACATGTTTTAAATAGAAAAGAGAAATTTGCCCTTTGGGGAAGAGTGCGGAGCCCCGGAGCCTTTGGGGCTGGAATTTTAAGGGCTAAGTGGACATCAGACTTGACCGCATAGATGTGGGGACCACTCGGCTGTATGTGAAACTGCTCTTTGTGTGTTTGCCCGAGCCTTAATCAAATATGTCTGCATTGATTACATGTTTTAACTTCACTTTCCTACTCCTTTTCGGGGGGAGATAAGTATTTTCACCTTTTAAAAAATTAGACTTTTTCTTTAGAAGTAGGTTCAAACCTCCAGGAAATCTGTAAGCCCAAGACTAGTACAAATAATACCCATAGACCTTCTCCCAGATTTGCCCGTTGTGAACCTTCAATCTCCTCTGTTTCTCCCGTGATCTTTTGTGATCTGTGAGTGGTCTGTGTGGACAGCAAATGGCACACGAGATATACACACTCTGGACATAGTGTTTTTCTGAACTGAGAGGAAGCTGCTTGTATATGGTTATTACCTTGTAAAAAATTCACTGTGTATTTCCTAAAAATAAGAACTACCCTCTTACATAATCCCAGTACAGTTATCAGCATTAGCAAATCAAACATTGAGACAATACTTTATAGTTCGTACTGACCCACTTGACCCAATAATGTCCTTTATAGGGTTTTTAATTTAAAAATGGCTTTTTTTCTACCCTGCAAGTATGCGAATGCACAGAAAGGTCACATGACACGCAGAGGGCAAAATTGTGCTATGGCCAGAGCCTCTTGGGGAAAAATACATATCATACATGTATTTGTATATTTTAGAATGTACTAATCTTCGTTTACTTTTTAACTTTTTATTTTAATTTTAATCTTTTTAATGTTTATTTTTAAGAGAGAGAGAGAGAGACAGAGTGTGAGTGGGGGAGGGGCAGAGAGAGGGAGACACAGGATCTGAAGCTCCAGGCTCTGAGCTGACTGTCAGCACAGAGCCTGACACGGGGTCAGAGTCAAAATCATGAGATCATGACCTGAGCCAAAGTCAGATGCTCAACTGACTGAGCCCCCCAGGCGCCCTATTTATTTTTATTTTAGGGAGAGAGGCTGCGAGCAGGGGAAGGGAGAGAGAGACTGTGAGCAAGGGGGGGGTGGGGAGAGACAGAGAATCCTAAGCAGGCTTCACTCTCAGCATGGAGTCTGATGAGGGGCTTGACCCCAGGACCCTGGGATCATGACCTGAGTCCACATCAAGAGTTGGACACTCAACCAACTGAGCCACCCAGGCTCCCCTAATTTTACTTCATGCTTTAGATAGAACTAGATTTCAGATAATTTTGTAGATGACTTGTTGACTTTTAATGGATCACAGATTGGCCTGTTATTTATGCTATCCGTGCCCAGTTTACTGAGGATGTGTGTACACTCAGAGACCTGGGTGAAGTAACTGTGCCTTCCAGAACACCCGTCCCTCTAACGGTACCCTGCCCTACACTGTGAGACCTCCTGGGCTGTCCACTGCTCGGGTCGGATCCCTCTAACGGGCTGTCATTCTTCCTGTTTGAACGCAGGTCCCCCTCAGCAGCTCTGGGGCTGTCCCTTACCTCGAATTCCTGTCCAGGTTCGGTGGAATGGACCTCAATATAAATGTTATAAAGGGGTAAGTGGTGTCTCTTGCTTATATGAAAATGTGACTTATGGAATGATAAGAGAGAGGCTATAAAGTCATGGGAAATAATCAGGTCAACAGATATGCACGGAAGGTGAGCTGGGAGACCTTGCTCATATAGAACTTAACGGAGTTAATCCTCAGGCAAAGGTTTAGTCTTTACCCTCAACGTAGGATGTATTTCAGGATACAAGAAATAACACTGTATTAGAAATGGAAACATAACAGATTAAGGCCGTGCTAACTCAGATTATGCGCAGTGTATTTCAGCTTTGGAAATAATAGCATTTTGATTCTGAAGTAAAAATATCAAGATGCAAAATACAGATTTGTTCATTTTACTTTTATTTCTAATGTCTCTCATTCAAAAGTGACCATGTTTTAGGAGGTAGACATGAAATATTTTTTAAAGGGATCTCCCTCTGAGCCCCTGCCTGCGCTGGGGGCTCCTTTGCTTTGCCTGCAAAAGGGGAGCATTCGCGTCAGAACGCTCACATCTCTATCAATTGGAAGGTTCTCTGATTCTAGCATATGAGGTAGGGAAGACCATGTTAGTAAAAAAGTTACTCAGATTCTCTGACTTTAAATGAATAGACTTCACTTCCTCGGGCGCCGTGCGGTGGTAAGAGTTACGTCCAGGCCTGAAACCCTAGCAGGTTTTGCCGCGGTGGCTTTCCTGAGTGACTCGGTCGTGGGTGTGAGCGTAGGTGGGAGAATTCAGCAGGCGGGAGGGGGAACGGGGTTGTTCACTGGGCGTGAGTTTCAGAGACGTGGTGCACAGCAGTGCGAGTGTACCTAACACTGCTGAACTGCACGCGTAAACATGATTAAGATGGGAAATTTTGTGTCACGGGGTTTTGCTTTGTTTTGTTTTTTAACCACAACTTAAAAAAAGAATCGGCGCCGCAGCGCCAAGAGCGACGGAGTATTAGCCCCTCGGTGGCCGGGGACCTCGCTGTGCTCGGTTTCGCTAATGATCCGTAAGTGGTGGGCTGGGATCATCCCCAGGTGGATTCAAAACAATGACTGTTTGTTTTATAAACTGTACATTGATGCTCCTAACCTAAAACGGTCCCCATCTGAGGCAAGGTTGCGGGCGGACAGCCCCCTCATCTGAACGTTCTTTGTTGGAAAAGCTACACAACTAGAAACCCCCAAGGCAAGAGGGTTCTTTTTCTGTCTTTTGTTTTTGTTCCTTTAATTGTGAAACATCAGTCTAATAATTAGCTTGAGATGAAAAGGATCACAAGCTACTTTCTTAAATAGAAAAGGCTACATGTTTAAACTGAATTTGAAAGGTTTAGCTGAAAACTGACTTAACTTCTGGGGCTGAGTTTTCTTTACTGTTGGAGACAATGAGTTGTAGTGAATGGAGATGCTCCCTCTGGTGATATGGCGATATGGCGATATGGCGATACGGTGATATGGTGATACGGTGATATGTTGATATGGTAATACGGTGATATGGTGATATGGTGATAACGGTGATATGACGATATGGTGATATGGTGATATGGCGATAACGGTGATATGGTGATATGGCGATAACGGTGATATGACGATAACGGTGATATGACGATATGGTGATACGGTGATATGGTGATATGACGATATGGTGATATGGCGATAACGGTGATATGGCGATATGACGATATGGTGATACGGTGATATGGCGATATGGTGATACGGTGATACGGTGATATGGCGATATGGTGATACGGTGATACGGCGATATGGCGATAACGGTGATACGGTGATATGGCGATATGGTGATACGGTGATATGGTAGGCTATACCCATGAACGCACTTCCACTGGAAACAACTAAACTGATTGATATAAGGTAAAATGTATATATACATTTTCATTGATTCCTGGGCTGGCCGGGAAGTAAGGACCCCTTAGAGGCCAACATGACATGGAGATGAAAGCCAGCTTTTGCATTGAGGGTGTTGATGGCTAAATCCTACTGGATTTGTGATTCAGCTTGGTTGGCTATTTGGAGTGGAAGGGACAGGAGACAGACCCTAGAGGGCCTGTCCAAGGTGGAGGGACCCAACAGAAGACCAGGACACCTAAACCCTCATGTAAGGACAAGTTATAAATAAATCTGCATCACAGAACGGCACAATGAGGAAACCTACCTATTTCCTCGCTGCTTTGGTGAAGGACAATGAGTCAGTAGTTTTGCAAGTCTGTGCCGAAATAATGCTACAACCTGTGTGGTCTGAAAAGTCTTAGGCTAGGAGTTTACTTAAAAATTTACTTAAAACTGCCCCTCGACTGGGTGTGGCCTTCTGTAGAGGAATACATTTTCAACCTAGCCCTTAAGGAATTTCCACAAAGTGCCAAGTAAGATCAGACCGCACACACAAACATTTGAAAAACATACGAAGAGACAAAGAATGAGGTAGCAAACCAGCAGAGACAATGTCCCCTAGAATCAGGTATCCACATGCTCGAAATACCAGAACTATCAGATAGAGAATCTAAAACTTTTATTTTTTAATTTTTTAAAAATGTTTTTTATTTATTTTTAAGAGACAGCATGAGCAGGGGAGAGTCAGAGAGAGAGGGAGACACAGAATCTGAAGCAGTCTCCAGGCTCTGAGCTGTCAGCACAGAGTCTGATGCAGAGCTTGAACCCATGAACCATGAGATCATGACCTGAGCCAAAGCTGGACACTTAACCGACTGAGCCATCTAGGTGCCCCTAAAACTGTTTTAGAATGTTCAGAAAAATGAAAGAATGAACTCAATATATAAATACAAAATAAGAGGCCAAAAGGAAAAAAAAAGATTTGGAGAAGTACAGAACAGACATCCAGTACTGAAAGATGCAATTATAATTGTAGATATAAAATTCAGTGGCTGGATGAAAGTCGTGGATTGAACACAGCTGAAAGGAGCATTAGTGGAGTGGAAAATAGTTCCAAATTAGTTATCCAGAAAGCCACCCAAAAGACAAAGATAAAATACGGAGGACAGGTATAAGAGACATGGGAGAAAGAGAGGCCAAGAGATTTCTTACTGGATTTCCAGATATGTAGGGAAATATAGGGAAGAGAGGTATTGGAAAGGATGCCGGCTGAGAAGCTCACGCCAGCCAAATGAAAAGAAACGCCTATGTAGACACGTCCCAGTGACACCGCAGAGCACAGCCAGAGAGAGGACAGGAAAGGCAGTGAGAGGAGAAACCAGACTGGCCTAGGAGACCGCCCGCCCGCTGAGGCTGGTGTCCCAGGTGTGAGACCATGGGAAGGCCTCTCCTGTGCACGGGGAGGAAAGTATTCGCCAGCCTAGAATCGTAAGGCTGACGTCTCTTTCTGCGGGAACACTGGGGCCCTTTCCTCTTCTTACCATAGCATAGGCTCAAGCCCTGACGTCAGGCCATGTGGAAAAGGGAGACACAGGTGTCCCCTTTTCCCTGTGGTGTTCAAGGTCACCTTTCAACTGCATCCTTCCTTCGTACTACCAAGCATGCCTCTTATTGTCACACATGCATGCAGTTTGAAAGAAGCGTTAGTTAGAGAAGGGTCTTTGTAGTTTGGCTCTGATTCTTGATTTGGGTGATTGTTAAGTAGGCATTTGCCTTAATTATAACTAAACCCTGCAAATATATGTACTTTTCTACCTATGAGTCATATTTCATAAGCATAATAAGTTCAATAAACAGATTAGACATAGCAGAAGAAATAAGTGAACTGGAAGACTAGCCAGAAAAAATCTCAGCCAGAAGGCAGCGCAGAGACTTAGAGATGGAACTGGGGCTCTGTAAAGACAGTACTGAGGGATGAGACGGGGCACCTAAAGGGGCAGTGGCTGAGGGCTCTCCAGAACCGAGGGAGGACTCTGTCCCACTGATTCAGGAAGCCAAAGAAATCCCAGCAGGATTAAAGATGGGGGGGGCACAGCTACCCCCAGACCGAGAGATCTGCCAAGAAGCCAAAGGACAACTTCCAGACAAAGGTGATTTCTGAATAGCAACAGAGCAGCCAGGCGAGTGCACCCATGATGACAACGTGCGGAGGGAAAATCACTGCCATCTTAGGATTCTACATAAAGAACGCATCTTTCATATTTTCAGTATTGAAACAAAGACGCCCTAAAACAAAAATGACTCCCCCCCGCAGCAGATCCAGTGAAAGAACTTTAAAGGATGGACTTTAGGTGGAAAGAAAGTGTCCCCAGACGGACGGTTAGAAGTGATGCAGGAAAGAGTGAAGGGCACAGAGTGAATGTGCCGTTGGAGCCTGACACCTGCTGACCTCAGGAGGCACTAAGGATCGCGCGATGCTGACGCTGGGAATTTAAAAATAGGATAGAATTAAACTACACGACAGGAGATACACTGAGAGGAAGGACTAGCGTAAGATGCTCTCGAGTCGTTAGGTCGTCCAGCAGGAGGATTAAAAATCTGGATTAAGTTTAGACTTTGAAAAATATGCAGGTTATCATTTCCAGAGCAACTGTCACAAGCCTAAAAATGGAGTGACTAATTCCCAAATTTAGAGGCAGACAAATGGAACCATCAAAAGGGGGTTAACCGAAAAGAAGGCAAGAAGCCCGCAGAACAGGGCAGACCAAACAGAAATCCCAAATGGATTCGTAATTATAATAAATGTCCCACTTTTAAAAGGCAAAGATTGTCTGCCTAGGTAACAAATAGTAAAATCCTCTGAGAGAAAACCGAAACAGGTTTACAGAAAGGTTAAAACATGAAAGGGCTTAAAGACATACCATTTCAATGAACACTCGTCTAAGGAAAGGTGGTGTCACTAATACCTGGTGACACGCCGTGTGCCCCTGAAGCAGAGAGACGGAGTCGGGGTGCGAGGCGCGGGGTCGGGGAGACAGCTGTGAGGGCAGAGGGCCCGAGCGGAGTGGGCGGAGGAGCTGCCCCGCGGGCTGGGGAGGCGGGGAGGGGGAGGTTGGGGGGAGCCGGCGCCGGGCTCCAGGGACACCCACACTGTCCCTTTCTCCAGCTGATGGTGCGTACACAAGCATTTGTCTGATTTTTGTTCTTTAAATCTTACACATAGCTTAAAAATAGGGTTTTGTGTCTCTTCAATACACAATTAAGACATAAAAAATATTACATTAAAACAGAAACATAAAGCTGGATTCCCGGCGAGTTTCCAGGTTGAAGCTGGGCACCTAACCCTCCCAGCCTCAGTTTCCTCCAGTGAAAAAGGACGTTAATTTCTGCCGGAAGTGCTCCGGTGACTTCCACTTATCCCTGCACTCACCCGTGTCCCCTGGCCTGCTGGCCGGGCTTCGGTCTCCGTGGCCACCACCGACAGTGAGCAAAGCCAGGACGTGCTGAGCTGCAGGCCCCAGCGGCTTCGTGCCACTGTGTGTGCCCTGTGCTTTGTCCAGAGAGCTTCTCCCCCACGTGCATCGCTCCCGGCTCCCCGGCTTGTTCCAGAGGGGCTCTGAGGTAGCTTATAGGCACACGGATAGTGCGAGACAGACACTGGCTGATAGAAGCAGATGGGGCCACCGGGATGGTACAGACACATCCACCGTGCAGCCCTTTACAGCGCGGCTAAGGGTGTCCCCGGAGCGGACGGGAGCCCCGTAGAGGTCAGAACAGAGGACGGCAGCGAGCGGTGGGGTGTGGGGTGTGACCTGGCGCCTCACTTCTCCACCCGTGACCTTGCTCTCCCTCGGACTCTGCACACCAGGACGATGATGGCCCCTGGCCCACACCGTTGCAGTGAGGATCAAATCAGATGGATTTACTAAGCGTCCGCTCTAATCTCTCACTTCCCACACCACCCGGGAGGGAGAAATGTTAGTGTATTTCATTTTATGGGTGAGGAAACTGAGGCACGGAGAAGCTAGGGTCCGCACTGCCGGCCGACGGCAGTGCCTAAGAAATGCCTTGTGTGCTTGTAAGTATGTAATTTAGAAATCCTTATCATTTTGATCTCTGCGTGCCCTACGTGAGCATTTATTTGGTTAAAACATTTTAACAAAAAGTTCTTATTTTTATTTTTAAGGGGAGGTGGGAATGAAATGGATTGCTGTCGCACAGTAAGAGACCTTGAAATCCAAGTAGGAGAAAAGGTAACAGAGATCTTTTAAAATTCTTCCCCCCGCACCTTCCCCCTCCCCCCCTCCACCCCACACCTTTTGTCAAAAGTCATTGTTAGCAGAGGTGGGTGAAATAGAAGGAGCCACACCTCGGGGTCTGCGCCCTCCTGCAAAGCCGTCTGACAAATAGATACGGCCGGGGGCCCAGGCGAAAGCCCCTAGTCAGAGGCTCCGCCGCCACAAGTGCTGGGATATTAATCACTTTGGTATGAACTTCAGGTCCTCAGTCGTCCGGCTGCCCCTTCTGGGTCTGTCAAAGGCTGAAGCAGGGATCTCTTTAGAAAGAGAAAACTCCTGCTTTTCGGCGGGAAATGCCAATTCAGGGCAGCGTGGTAAAACTACCCGGTAAAACTCAGAGCCACGCACATTTCAGTATGGAGCCACAGAAGCTGCCGCCTGTGCTCCCAAGAGGAGCAGGGAGCTTTGCTCCCGTTGGCCGATTCCGGTTGGACACGGTCGCCCGCCGCTAGGCAGGGAGGAGAGGCTGGTGGCTTTCTGGGGTTGGAATCAGACCCCTTTTAAAATGCATTTGAGCCTGTCAGTTACACGAGCAGTTTGAGAATCCTGATTTAATTTACCCGATTCAATATGTTGGTTTGAAATGTGACAAATTTTCTTTCCATTTTGAACCTTCTGAGAGTTTCATGCATTTCAAAATAAAAAGTAGCCAGAAATCCACAAAATGTTTGTCTAAATTTCCCTGGCTGATGCCACTGACACCAGAAAATTCATCTTCCAGTGATATTTTTTAGCCTTACATACTCCCAAAAGTCTGGTTTCACTCTAGTCTACATTAGTAAGAACTGGTGTCATTATTTGCTTCTGCTATTGTTTGGTTCATTTGTTATTCTGTAAAAAATATGTAATATGATTGGTATTATTTATGGTACGCCTTTCATTTGTCTCTTCATAAACTGTGTTAATCATGAAATACTCCTGGGAAAGTCAACCGTTTATGAGAATCATCATATTAACGTAAACACCATCGTGGATCCAATATAAAGCATTTCAGGGGCGCCTGGGGGGCTCAGTCGGTTGAGCATCCAACTCTTGATTTCAGCTCAGGTCATGATCTCATGGTTTGTGAGATCAAGTCCCATTTTGGGCTCTGCACTAACCGCGCTGAGCCTGCTTGGAATTCTCTATCTCCCTCTCTCTCTGCCCCTTCCCTGCCCAGGATCTCTCTCTCTCTCTCTGGAAAATAAATAAATAAACATTTAAAAAAAGTACAGCCTTTCAGTGAGCCTGGCGCACATGGACCTAGGCAGGGATTGGAAATTACCAACAATCAGGCTTTGGTGAGGACACTTAGAAGGGAACTCCGGCCCTTGATCTAATTCCTGTTATCCCAGCCCCTCCCTCTTATCCCACTGGTTAGGAGTGAGTTAATCAGTGGGCTTACACAGTGCGGCTTTCTAGCAACTTCTGGGGAAAAGGCTGAGAAGGGGTGATTGCAGTATCACTAAATCCCTGGGCAGGCAGGTAGAGTAGGACAAGACGGACCCGGGGACTGTTAAAAAAAAACCCACGAAACTCAACCAAGTAAATGTGAAGATCTAACCGGCTTCATTGAGCCATTCGGGGCTTGAGCAGCATCCCCAGGAGGCAGAGGAGAGGGAGCTGCAAGGAGACGGTTAGTTATATAAGGAGGGGGCGGGGCCAGAAGCTGCTAGCAAAGGGAAAGGATTATTTCAGGCCACGTCATCTTTCCTGGGGCAAAGGGATCTTACTAGGTGATTACCTCATCTTTCTTTGGGAGGGGGAGGACTAGAGAGGGCCCACGTGACAGATGACCTCATCCGTGCTGAACAGTAATTTCCAGATGGATTGGCTTCAAATTCCACTCCTGGAGAAGCTGAAACTTCAAGTCTTGGTTTGCTCTGCTGAGGACAAGGGACTCCCCTGAGTGCCTGTGGCTTCCTAATGGGACCCGGTCAGCTCTGGGTTTCCATCTTGGAGCTTTGCCATTCACCAGCGGCTTTGACGAGTCCTTATCACTGGGTTTCTTCCTCCATTAGTGGGGATAATAACATCACGTCGAAGAATACTTAACTCAAGGGGACAGAGAGATAGTTCTCAGACTCTGTCTCCCTGTAGGGTTAGGACAGGAAGCTTCTATTCTGTGCCCTGAAGGCAGGGGCTGACACAGGCACTTTTGGTTCAGTGGCACATGCTAGTGTGCATACATCGTACGTTCCAAACAAAATGGCGGAAAACTCCTCCTAGGGGAGGGGATCTTAGTATTATAATGAGCATAAGGTAACTCCGGGGCAACTCAGGGGGGCTTCTGCCCAGGTCCTCAGCTCCAGTCCAGCTCAAACTGGCTCCCGTAAGGGGCTGTCGGGCAAGACGCACCTAGCAAGGGGCTCTCGGGTGAAACCTCTAGCTGGGCGTCTTCTTGGCCGCACCTGTTGGCTTTGCAAACAAAACACACCCTTCCCTTCTTCCCTTCTGCTGATAGCTTTTCCTCTCCCATCTGAGCAACTTCCTGTGACATCCTAGTTCACAGAAGCGCTCTTGTGTGTGTAAAGCACCTGGCACAGTTGCACGATGCCAGGGACGCTGTCTTATTACACCAGCTGCCTGTGAGGCGAGGCAGGAGCACCGGTGAGCCTCGTCCCTTCCCGCCCGCTCCCAAAATAAACAGAACAGACGAGATGCCCTCACCTGCTGGCTCTGTGTGGGAGCGGATTTCCAGTTAAGACTCTCATCCTGCAAATGGCCCGCACACGAGCACCGGAGGCTGCGCTGAGTACCTGGGAAAAGCAGGCTCTCTTCAGACATGTGTTGTCACTGCCGGGCGATCTATATGGCTTGAGAATGAGAGATGGCTCATTATTTTGTTTTAAATATAAGTCCACATGGCTTGTTAGAGCCAAGAATGCGTGCAAATGTCTCTGAATTTCGGGAGCCAGACGTTGCTAAGTGGTGTGTGTGGTCTAGCCTTCGTAAACTAACGGATAGTTAGCAGTCAGCGCCCCAGGCCGACCGAACCCCGGCGCTTGTGCTTCCGAATTGTTTTCCTCCGCATGAGCTTGGTCCGGTGGCTGTTTCCTCAGCCTCTCCCTTCTTCGTGGGCACTTAGACCCTCCAACATACGTGCACGTTCCCGCTCGCTATCCAGTTGAACCCTTGGGCTCTCTGAGCCTCGTTTTCTCTGCCGGTCACATGGTGGGATGGGGGGCCAGCCTGGATGACCCCCAGGTCCCGTCTCTGCATCCTTTGGTGACTGTGGTCCCCGGCTTCACGGGCAGAGGCTGCTGTCTGATCCCGGGGAGGCCTGTGTGTGGGTGGGAGGCTCTGTTAGCCCAGGCGGTGCTCAGGCCGCCATCGCCTGGCCCCAGCCGGTCCCGGTCCCCTGTGGGCGCTGCCCGGGGTCCTCAGAAGGGACTCTGAGTCCTGGGCTTGCCTCGCTTGCTCCCACTCCCTTGGCCCTTGCCTTTCATTTGTTCACAAATACGCTCTTTCCTTTGCTCCTCTTCGGGGCCCCGACTTGGTATCTGCTTGACGGGTCCTTGAGGTCTCTGGTCTATTAGATTCTCCGCTCTCGTAGTCTCCTAGGGAAGCAGAGGCGTGTAGTGGGAATGGGGTACACCTGGCCTGAGCCAACCCCGATCCCTCCTGGGGGCGTGGCCTGACTCCCTCCCTGAAGCACAGGCCCCCCAGAGGGTGGGTAATATGAACACAAATGGAAACTGGAGGATTTGTTAGAGGGGGAAGGGAATAGGGGCACGTGGATTTGCAGAAGGAGACCGACAGCATCCGCTTCAGCCTCCCACTAAAGGACCCCCACCCCCCACCCCACCCTAATCCTTTGGCCACTCTGGATTTTTTGAATTTTGCAAGCTCTGTGAATAATAGCACTGATTGAGCGCTTACTGGGAGCGTTCTGTGTATTGTATGGTGTTAAATTATTTTGTTCAAGGGGTGCCTGGGTGGCTCAGCCTGTTGTGTCTGACTTCAGCTCAGGTCACGATCTTGGCTGTTCACGAGTTCCAGCCCCGTGTCGGGCTCTGTGCTGACAGCTCAGAGCCTGGAATCTGCTTCAGATTCTGTGTCTCCCTCCCTCTCTGCCCCTCTCCGGCTTGTGCTCTGTCTCTCTCTGTTTCTAAAATAAATAAACATTCAAAAAATTTTTTTGCATTATTTCATTCGAGGGGAGCCCTACAAGGCAGGCGCCATCCTTATCCCACACTGATATGGAAGGAATCTAGGATGGAGGGTGAGCATTTTGACCAAGGCCACACAGCTGGTAGGCAGAGAAGCTGCCGTTCTGCCGTGGCTGCTCAGTTCCAGAGTCCCTGCCCTTCGCCAGCAGGCCACCTGCTCTCCGAGGCCCATTTGGGAAACGTGTGGGTGCCTCCTTGGCATTCAGCACAGGAGGCTCTTTGTTACGCCTGCAGGTGGACCGGCCGCGCACAGAGAAGTCACCTTCGCCATACGCACGAGTGCAGTTTTCTGTTCCGACCACAGAGTCCTCTTTTCATCCAAATAGCATCTACTTCGTGTGGGCATTTGGGAGTTTGTTTTCCTTTTTCTCACTCTGACGCCCTGCCTTTGTCACAGTCCTTCCCACGTCCTCAGGCTTTCATGCTCCATGCCTGTCCTGCAGCTCCCCAGCTGCACCCTGCCCCCGTGGCAGGGCCCAAGGCCTAGCAATTCTCCAGCGGAAGAGCCTCCTAGGGAAACAAAAAGGGCGAAGGCAAAGCCTCAGTGGCTGCAGGGTAACCAAGTTTTGGTCTTTGTAGTCTGTTTTATCTCTTGTCAATTCCCCCCGCCCCCGAAGGCGAGGTGGAAATGCCAGAAAATCTCATCCCCCTGCTTGAGGTGGGGCGGATGGTCATGGCGAGCCGTGACCGGGAGTTACTGACGGAAAGCTATTCTGACCCGTATGAGAACACAGGGTATGTTTAGAGATGGCATGACCCTTCGCCATGGCCCCATATGGAAAAAAAACCCGTTCTTAACTGAAGACCAGAATCCAAGCACGTATGATTCAGTTAAAGACATAAAAGAAGAAAAAAATAAATAAACAGACACATCCAGAGCCCCAGGCTGTGCTCCTGTTCCGTCACCCACCGAATCGAGGATGCTGTTTTAAGCCTGGGCGCCGTGATGTCACAACATCTGGTCCGCCCCGTCGGCCGTGACTAGTGTGTCCGCCGGACACTGAGCGGCCTTGCACAGGTTTTCATGGGCTTACCCTGGTACCGTGGAGTAGGGGAGCTGCAGCCTCGATCCTTCCAGAAGTAATTAGTGAATAACGAGGGGCTCTGAGCTGCTCTCTTGGTTTGTAATATCTTCGTGCGGAAGAGACAAAAGTAATGGGTCGATTTATTTTCTTAAATAGGTGAGTTTTCCCGAGGAAAAAAAAAGAAAGAAATTTAAAAAATTATTGCTTGAGAAATAAAGCAACAGTCATTAGAATCACAACCGTTTCATAAACGCACCTTCACATTATAACACCACATTAGCATGAACGAATGTACCAGAATGCAGTCTGTTTGCCTCATAAAAAGACTGTGTCAAACTCAGAATGAGGCCATTTACTAAAACATACAAGCTTTTGGTTAATTTATAATATTCTCCTAACCCCACTTTTATCACCTCCCCTTTGGTGCACTTGGTAATAATCGCCTAGGATAACAGGTATTTGAACACATCTCCTCTTTCGTCTGAAGAAAATATTAGCATATCGCAGAGCTGTTGGGACAGATTGTATCTGAGCCACTTTTTCCTCCCCGCAGAAACCCTATCAATCATAACTGAATATAGTGATTAATAATGTCACAGCCAGCTCTCATCTGTGTGTCTGTGTGCAGCTAAATGGAGGGGAGTGCTTACGTTCTGATCCGGAGAATCTCACATAACACAATCGTCAGTTGCCATCTTAGAAAAAAATTAGATTGAAGAGTCTTCGATCCCAGGACCTATTTTTGGCTGCTCTATTGTTAATTTACTAACGTTCCGTCAGGAAGCTAACGCAAAGATTCTATGACGTCAGAGCTTGTATCATTTCAGACTAAGTTTATGGTTTTTTGGTTTTTGTTTGTTTTTAATGTTTATTTTTGAAGGAGAGAGAGAGAGAGAGAGAGAGAGAGAGGGAGGGAGAGAGAGGGAGATACAGAATTTGAAGGAGGCGCCAGGCTCCAAGCTGTCAGCACAGAGCCTGACGCGGGGCTCGAACTCATCAGCTGTGAGATCATGACCTGAGCCCAAGTTGAATGCTAAACTGACTGAGCCGCCCAGGCGCCCTGTTTTTTGTTTTGTTTTAATCTTCTTGCATGTGGCAAAATCAATAGTTCAGTCGAGATCGTAGGGGAGACAGACTGCGGCCCTTGGGCCTCGCCGGCTGGGGGTGCACGCAGCCCCGCGCACTGTCCCAGGGCCTGGGAGCAAGCCGGTCTCTCTGGAGTCTGCTTCCTCGGCTGTGAAATGGAGAATCAATACTGCGAGGTTTTTCCAATATTGTCGCGATTCTTGGTGACAGTAAACATATGATGAACTTGCCATAGTGCTGGGGCATAGAAGTTACTCAGAAAATCAGGATATGGAGGAGAGAAGACATGAGTTGTCATGTGGAAAGTGAAATGATAGTGTGTGGTCACTGTGGTCTTAGGCCACAGAGAGCTCTGTGCCACGGTACGCGGACACGTGTGGCCCCGGACTCACCACTGTCCGCAGAGTAGCTGGCAACTTTTCCTTATATCTTATTCGCAGTGTTTCTTTATTGGCCCCTCCCCCACGTCCAGCATGTCCCGTCTGCCGCATCCTGTGTGCTGTATCGGGAACCCATCCATCTCTCCTGTCCCCACTGCCACCGACGTCCCCACCCTGTGCTTCGTCAGGGACCCCTGCCCCGGACCCCGTACAATCTCCATTCCGCACAACGCCCAGAGTTATCTGTTCACAACAGGAGCCGCGTCTCACCAGACCCCTCTGGTTCGGATGCCCCGTGGCTTTTGGGGGCCCATCAAGGAAGCATCCCACAAACATCCTGGCTTACATGGCTCAGCATGTGAGATCCCTCCAGGGAGATTTTTTAAAAAATGTTTAGTTTTGAGAGAGTGAGAGAGACAGCGAGCACAGGAGAGGGACAGAGAGAGAGGGAGACACAGAATCCAAAGCAGGCTCCAGGCTCTGAGCTGTCAGCACAGAGCCCGACGCGGGGCTCGAACCCACAGACCGTGAGATCATGACCTGAGCCGAAGTCGGACACTTAACCCCCCAGGAGTTTTTTTTTGGACCAGACTATCTAAAATTCCATATTTCCCCTAACACTTAAGACATTCTGAGATTTTTGTTTGCTTGCGTGTTTATCACTAAGATATATGCCCCTTGGGGAGTGGGTGCCTTCTGTCTTGCTCACTGTTGTAACTTTAGTGCCTTGAGCTGATCCTGGCACTTAAGGAGACCTCAGCAAACATTTACCGAATGAAGAAATGGGTCTGTAGGAAAGGTTCCCAGTAATGGGAGGAGCCAGGAAATGCTGCAGGGGGCAGGGGAGACTGGCAGTCGAGGTGCCTTGGATGGGGTTTTCGTATGCCGGAGGTAGAGAAGGACATGAGATGTGGGGTACCTTTCTAGATTTGGCACCTTTTACAAACATATATAGAGATTTAAAAAAATTTTTTTAAGTTTATTTTGAGAGAGGTGGGGGGAGAGAGAGTGTCTTCAAGTGGGGGAGGGGCAGAGAGAAGGAGAAAGAGGGAGAATCCCAGGCAGGCTCCGCACCATCAGCACAGAGCCCGATGCGGGTCTGGAACTCACAAACTTCGAGATAACGACCTGAGCCGAGATCAAGAGTCGGTTGCTTAAGTGACTGCCCCACCCAGGTGCCCCTACATGTGGCACCTTTTATTTTTTATTTATTTTGTTGTTGTTTTTTTAATGTTTATTTTATTTTAGAGAGACAGAGAGACCGAGCATGAGCAGGAGAAGGGCAGAGAGAGAAGGAGACACAGAACTGGAAGCAGGCTCCAGGCTCTGAGCTAGCTGTCAGCACAGAGCCTGATGTGGGGCTCAAACCCACGAACCGCGAGATCATGCCCTGAGCCGAAGTCGGACGCTTCACTGACTGAGCCACCCAGGCGCCCCGATGTGGCACCTTTTAAAAGCCCTAGTTGTTTAGACCTGGGGCTTATTTTCATAGCCGTGACCGAAGTTCCATGGTAGCCAACACCTCTTATTAGAAGTCTCTGTGTGTTGCGGGTAAATCAAAGGCGAGAGAAGGTTTACAGGCCTGTGGTGTATGTAGTGGCAAGTTTCCCTCTTCACCTTGGCCGCAAGGAAACCCAGAGCCAGGTTTTTGGATTTTTGCTCCCCAGTAGCAACTCTGACTCTTAGGTTGCAGTAGCTCTTTTTTCAGCTCCCTCCTCTCTGCTCCCGTGGATCTCATTTCGCCGTCTTTTTGTGGAAGCTTGTTCAGTTTTTTGGAAAGGCAGGATTTGCCTGCGTTCAGTAAGTAAACGCATCATTCTGGGCCCGTGGGGGCGAGTGCCAGAGCGGGGAGAGGTAGCGGCAGCCCTGGGCACGGAGGCGAAGCCTTTGTTGAAGGTGAGCAGTGCCCGGCCACGGCTGCTCCCGCGTGTCCCCACGTGGAAACTGTGCATTTATGGGGTGCTGAATGTAGTCTAATTTTTTCCTATCTGGTTTGGCTCATCTCTACCAGCTGGTAAATAGGAAATGTTCGCGGTAGGAAGCCAATACTCTGCAGAGTGTAAACAGATGGAATTGATATAAAGTGACAAGTAGACTGTGCGATGGAGAATACGGAGCCAAAAGTAAGAACGTAACAGTCGAGCCACTTACTCCGTTCCAGTTCATTTAGTCCTGAATAGCGCCTCGTATCTGCACAGCTGTGTTGTTCTTTTTTTCCCTCTTTCTTTCTTCTGGGCTGATAATGACAATTTCAAAGAAAAACTTTAATTAAAGATTTTATACGAAATAGCCAAAAGTAGAATAATAAGGAAAATGAGCGTTGATGTGTTTATTGTAAGAAAAACCCTTTTGCACACGGTTTCATTTAAAAAAATTTTGCTCCTTAAATTTAAAATGAATGTAGTCGTGGTGACAGGAAGGTGCCAGACGGACAGCCGTGGATGCTGAACCCTTCCATGTTGGCTGCAGAGCCAAGACGTAGAGGCTGCGAGAAGCCCCCTCCCCTTGGGGCTCCGTCCCCGGGCAGGTGGGGAGGATGCACGCTGACCCCCTTCTGCTAGAAACCGGGCGGGGAAGGGTGCTGCTGGGGGAGGAACCGACAGAAAACAGCTCAACGGCAGCCAATAAGACACCGCCGTGGACACTTTCCAGTTAAGTTCCCGCAGGGGCAGTGCTCCGGCCTTCCTCCGGGAAGGGCCACAGCGGAGCCGGGTCTAGAGGAGGATTATTTTGCAGGCTGACTGGGCCTTCTGGGCTTCTGGGGGGACACATCAGGGCTTCTCTCCCCTCCGTTAACGTCTGGGTGGTCATATTTATTTGGGTTCACAGCTTTCCTTCCTGGAGCTCCAAGTGCCAGAAAAAGAATTTTCAACAAAGAACCTTCGAGCACTAATAGCAGCCACAGTTAGCGGCTTATTGAGCCGTCTGAACGCAGTGGGGTACAGACGTGCAGCGGCTTGGCTTCTGCTTCTCACCGTTCGCAAGCAGCCGCTAGCAAGCCCGCCTTGTCGTCCCCTACGCGCGTCCCAGGCGGGCCTCCTGGCTCTCGGGCCGCACCTGCTGACGCACGAGTCTCGCATGGGCGAGTCCAGTTTAAACCTTGAGCTCGGACCCAGCCCGGCGGGCTGCCTCCTCCCCTTCCTGCTTCGCGAGGGCAGCACGAGCTGCCTGTTCTCTGGTCCTTCTCTCCCTCTCCCCCGGGGATTGTTGGGGTCCGTGATGAGGGCTGGGAAAGGGAACATGTCCTCTCTCTGCACTGGTGTCTTGGTGTCCCCCCTGTAGGCTCCTCAGGCGTGTGGGGGCCTTGGAACTGTGCGGTTCCTGGATGCAGAGGTCCTGGCTTAACGTCCTCTGGACCTGTCCCGCTCAGGTGCATGGTCCATCACCTGAGAGCAGCCCCCGGGAGCGGGACAGCTCAAGCCTTCTGCCTTTCTTGGTCTCCACTTAACCCATGGAAAACTTTACTGTTCTGGCCATACCAGCAGTAGGCTTGCAGGCTGCTCTGCTCTGCCCCTCCCACTCTGCTGTCTCTGTCCTGTTTTCTGTTCCTTAGCCCGGGAAGTTGTACAACAGATCCCTGAGTCCACTGGGAAGTGGGATCCCTGCATACCTTTCTTGTAGTTACCTGTGCAAGGAATTCCTTGGCTTACTGATGCTTCTTTCCCCTATAAAGGCTGCAGTCACCCCATCCGTCCATCATCCATTCTTTTATCCATCCATCCATCCATCCATCCATCATCCACCTAATCCATCCATAATCCATCCATCCATCCATTTGTCCATCCATTTATCCTTCCATCCACCCATCCATTATTCACCCATTCGTAATCCCTCAAACATCATTTATCCATCTATCCATCCACCCATCACCCATTCATTTGTCCATCCATCCGTTCATTTATCCGCGGTGAAAGGGTTGGAGGAGCTGGGCTGGGGTGCGAGGGGGTAGTGCTGCTTCTGCTACTCAGTGTTCTGTGACACAGGCGTGTGTGGTTATTTGGCTACTTGGGACTCTGTCCTCAGCCGTCGGTCCCAATCCACAATTCCCATCCCGTCACCATTCACGGAGTATGCTCCACATGAGGTGCTTGCTCGCCTGAGCTCAGTTCATCTCGGCCACACACTGACGCAGTGCCCTCATTCATTCCCGTTTCACAGATGGGGAAACTGAAGTTTACCGGTCAGGTTACTGTTTCAAGGTGACTTGGGAAATAGTGCAGAGCCGGGATTTGAAATCTTCCTCCAGCGCCTGTGTCTGGGGTGCTACATTGCCTGGAGGTCCCTTGTGCAGCGGGAGGGAGGGAAGCGCTGAGCGCTGGCCTTGGGGCGGGGGCGGGGCCCACTGCTGCAGCCCCGGTGGTCCTCAGGCTGGTTCGCCATCTTGCCTGGGGGAGGTCTCCCCCCCCCCATCGCCCCTCTTGACTCTTAAAGGTCAGGTGTTCTCCACTTCTTGTGTTAAAACACTTATGAGTCTGCCCTCCATAAATTTATCCAAATCTTTTTCTGAATATTTTAATTTAATTTTGCTTCTATTGTTCTCCCTGCCCCCTGCCCCCACTTCAGAAATCACTTCCTCTTTTCACTTCACTCCTATGAGAAATAGGACTACACTTCTTTCCTGGAAATGTTAGGTGCACGAATCCTGATTTGTGTAGCCGCACTGCAGGACCGAACGCTTTCTAGCCTGCTTCGCCCCCACCCTGCTGTCCAGACGGGAGAGTCCAGGCTTTTCAGTCTGCCCTCCCCACCCATCATCCCCCTTGTTCTTGGCTGTCTCCCCAGCCTGGGGCTCCAAGGACATGGAGAGGGCCCCATGCTGCCCTGCTCTGGAGGCACATGGTACTGCACCGGATGCTGGGTGCACTGGGGACCAGGGAGGGGCAGGGTCCAGGGTGCAGGGGGAGGCTGCCAGCTAGCATTAGCTGGGGAGGATAGAGGGTCTGTGTCTGTGGTGGCCAGCACACAGCCTGGTGTGGGGCTCAGAGAGCCGTGGGAAGCAGCTCCTGTCTGGGCCCAGCCTGCCCAGGTGGGCCAGGACTAGTCTGGTGCAAGGGATGGGGAAGATGGTTGGAAAGAGAAGATTTGAGTGCCTTTTGCATGGTTGCAGACCCATTTCCTGGCTCCAAGTCTTTATTATTATTACTATTCTAAAGGTTTATTTACTTTTGAGAGAGAGGGAGCAAGCAGGGAAGGTGCAGAGAGACAGGGAGAGAGAGAATCCCAAGCAGGTCCCACGCTCAGCGCAGAGCCCAATGCAAGGCTCGATGTCATGGCCATGAGATCATGACCTGAGCCGAAATCAAGAATGGGACCCTTAATTGACGGAGCCACCCAGGCGCCCCATGGCTCCCAAGTTTTTAAAGCTATAAGTAGCTACTGTTCTGGTTTTCTTTTAACTCCTCCGGGCTCCTCCTGTCTCTGTGCACAGGGAGTTCCCCTACCTGAGAGGGAAGTAGGCAGGGGTGCGTGGGGGAGGGTGGGACAGGGCCTATGGGCTGTTTCTGTGAAGACAAAAAGTACTGCTGGGCCCCGCCCTCCGCCCAGCTCAATCCTGCCCCTCCCTGCTTGTAGGGGAGGCGGCCAGGGGCGGCGCACAAATGAGCCTGCACGGCGGGCACTGGTAAAATTTGCTTACGGACTCAGAGACATGAAATTCACCTTTCACATGTCACAAAATAGCCTTCCTTTGATTTTGTTTTAAATCAACCATTAAAAAATGTAAACGCCATTCCTAGCTTGCAAGCGTACAAAAATAGTTGGTAGGCAAGAGTTGGCCGCACCGGAATTCAGGAAAGGGGGCCGGGCTCTGTAGTCGGGACGCCAGCCAGCACAGCACCCCTTCCAGGCCCTGCTCTGGGCAGGAAGGCAGGCAAGACCAGTTTCTTTTCTGGGAAGCTGGCCGGGTTTGGAGGGAGGAAGCAAAGGGCTCCTCTCCTTTTGCAGAACTGTGCACCAGGTTCTGCCTCTCTTTGTGGATTTGGGTCTCTGGCGCACGCCTCCCTCCGAGCAGTGGAGATTGAGGGATGGAGCCCTGGAGAGAGCAGAGGCCAGACGGGGAGCTGGGTGACCGTTTCAGGCAGGAATACACCCAGATAATGAGCTCAAAGCTAGGGGGCCCGCAGTGGGGCGGAAGGGTAAGTAGGAAAGCCAGCCGCCGGGGGCACTGGCCCCGCCCCGAAGGAACAGTGGTCGGGCCAGGGAAGCGCCCAGGGCAGCAGACACCGGACACCGTCTGCTAACTCACTCTGCAAATATTTATGCACGTCCATCCTGTCCAGGTGCTGTCCTGAGCCCTGAGGCATAGGAGCAAACAAAACCCAGTCCCCCCTGGAGTTACACCTCGCTGGAGGAAGGAAGACTGTAAACAGATACGGAAAGAAAATATGGAAGTGGCCCGGGTGTGGATAAATGCTACGAGAAAAAGGAAGTGAGAGGTCCGAACGGGACGGGAGCGCAGGCTTTTGTGTGGGCCATTGAGGAGGGCCTCCGAGGGGCAGGGGGCGAGCGACAGCCCCGAATGACGGAGGAGACCCTATGTGCAAAGCCTTGAAGGATGAGCGCGCTTGGTATGGGCTGGAGAAAACAAGGAGGCCAGGCGGCTGGAGCAGAGGGAGTAGGGGAGGGCAGGAGGGGTGGGGTCGAGAGGTAGTGGGGGTCGGATCGACCTGGGCTTCGCAGGCCTGGTGAGGACATTCCGGCACGTTCCAGAGAGCCTGCCGGGCTTGGGAATTCGAGTAGTTCGTTGTGGCTGGAGCCCAGGGACTTTGGGAGGGGGCGAGATTGGGGGATTTGGAGCTGGCGACGGCGGTGAGCAGGAGGCTCGGGGACAGGGGCTCTTAATACAGACGTGTCCCAGTTATACCAAAATGGCCCACGTCTAGCTGGCCTAGAAAGGAGCTAGTTGCTGCCCACGCGGCCCTTGTTTTTCTGTCTCTACCTTCTCCACTCCCGCCTCCCTACCCCCTCCCACCGCTTCTCATGGGAGCAGGGAGACGGCGAGGGTCAGGGACATGGTCACTGTTGGGCCCCCAGCCCTGTTGTTCCCTGACACCCTCTTCCTCCTTCGTATCACGCGCGGGACAAGTCTTATGCACCACGGCCCCAGCTTCGCTGCCTCTGATAAGCCTCGCCATCTGTAGCTCAATTCAGATCTTGCCAAACTTCAGTCTGACAAATGATAAGAAACTTGGAGACATACCTCTGGTGGGTGTGAGTTCTGTGCCAGACTGGCTGCTCCCTGGCTTTCTGCGCTGGGGACCCATATGGGCTGCTTCGGGGGGTTAGAAAAGCACATCGCCTCGTGTCCTCCATCTTCCCAGAAGAGGGGAGCCGGGAATTTGGCAGCGGATGAGGTGCCGAGGTTCTGTCTGACCAGGGAGCAAGGGCGGTCTGTGGCCGGGGCGCGGTCGGGCTGGGGGTGCCCGCACGCCAGGCAGCCTCACTGTAGCGGATGCGGTTCCCGCCCTGCCCTTCCTCGCTGGGGAGTCCCAGCCTGGGCCGTTAAGGTGGTCTGAGCCGGTGTTCTCTAGCTGTTAGAAGTGGGAGGTGTGCATGGAACTTAGCATAGGGCTTTGCACAGAACGGACATTCAATTAATATTTGTTCAGTGATCATATTAGTGTGATCATTGTTACATCCATTGGAGATGAACTCATTCTGACGTCCGGGGCTGGCGCTCAGCAGGTGTCTGCAGACGGGTAGCAAAGCCTCCTGGGAGTGTGGCTTCGCCCAAGCAGGAGGAAGAGAAGACAGATTCATTCATTCATTCACTCAGATGCTTCCTGAGCCGGGCCCCAGAGCCGAAGCCCTGAGCTCTGAACCCTGCTCAGGGGAGCTGACATTCCGGAAGGAGAAACAGACAGTAAAGATGACCATGAAATCAGCTGGAGAGGGGGCGCCTGGCTCAGGTCATGATCTCACAGTTCGGGAGCTCCAGGCTCTGTGCTGTCAGCCCAGAGCCCACTCTGGATCCTCTGTCCCTGTCTCTCTCCGCCCCTCCCCCGCCTACGCTTTCTCTCAAAAGTAAATAAAACATTAAAAAAATCGGCTGGTGAGAAGCACCCTGGAGACGAGGACCCACCTATCGGGCGCAGGGGGGTGTCCTGACTTACACTCCCGGTCAGGAGGGCCTTTCTGACAAGGTGACATGTGGGCCGAGATCCGGATGGAGTGAGGGCGTGAGACAGTGGGCGTCTGGAAGAATGTTCCAGGCAGAAAGAACAGCAAACGCAAATGCCTTGAGGCAGGGGGAGCCTGGAACTCTGGAGGAGCAGAGAGTCTGGGGCCGGAAAGCAGAGCGGGGGGACACCTGGGGGGAGGAGGGAGAGGACCGTTGGGGCCGGTGTGTGGGGCCTGGCGGGTCAGGGTTTGTGGGGAGACGTGAGTGGGGCTCCGTGGCGTGGGGGACGGGGTCACGAGTGTCCAGTGGGTAACATCAGGGGACGAGGCTGGGGGAGGCCCCTCACGTGGGTTTGGAGTCAGACGACCTTAGACACTGGAGAGCAGGGGGCCATGGTCTCATAGCCACTTTTGTGTTCCCGAGTGACTAAGGCGGGAGCTCTCCGCTGGGAGGACAGACAGGGGATGGGAAGGCAGGTGCAAGGTGGGGAAGGCGGACAGAGTCTGGGGGGGGTGGCGAGTGACTAAGGCAGGAGAGCGCAGGACCACACAGGGCCCTTGCGTGAGGGGCCCCCAGTACGCGGCGAAGGGCCAGCCTCGCAGCCACATAGGTGCTTGGAGCAGGCGGGGAGTTGGAGCTAACCAGGGATGGGGACTTGCCGAGGCTGAGGCGGGAGGGGGTGCACATGTGCAGTGGTGATTACAGAGACTGACCGGCTGGGAGGGGCGGAGAGGGAAGACGTTTGGGGGACTGAGTAGCAGGCAGGGACCCGTGGGGGTAGAAGGCTGTGGGGTCCTGCACTCTAGGGAGAGAGCTGGAGGAGGGGTGGAGCGGTGGGAGCATGGGCCTGATTCTGGAGAGTGGCAGTCACTGGGGACGCCAAGGCTGGAGTCTGAGCAGGCAGCGGTGACCTCGGGCGGCGGGCAGGGCCAGGAGCTGAGAGACCTGGGTCATGGGCAGTCTTTGGGGACCACGAGTGGTCCTTGAGGCAGGGCAGGCCTGCCAGGGGCTAAGAGCCCATCCAGGAGGGCCTGGCATTCGTAGGTCCAAGAAGCCAGGGTGGGGAGGGAGCCGTGGTTCCTCGGGTGTGAGCATGAGGGCGGCCACCGCAGGAGAGGGCCACCAGGGGGCCCATTCCAGGAAGTGTTGAGGAAACAGGAGATGTCACTAAAAAGAGAAAAAACCTGCTCATCTTAGAGTTTTTCCCAAACCCCTTCCTTGAGGGGCGCTAATCACCCGAGTCTGGGCTGGACATGGACTTGACCTAGTACGGTGGAGTCAGCCTTCCAAGGCTGTGTCAGACAGACACTGGTCACTTTTCATCCACAGTCCCGCCCCCCCGCCTTCACGCTGCGCAGTGCAGAATGCCTTCCCTGCCCCGCCCCAGCCTCCCCTCTCAGCGCCACGCCTCCTCCTCCAGGAAGCCTCGTGGAGGACTCAGGCTGGAACTTTCCGTGAAGACCTCCGGCTCCATGCTGCCTCTGTTGTCTGGCTCTTGTTCCCGCAGCCCAGCTTTGGCAAATATTTATCTCACGTCTTGTCTTCTCCTTGGGTAGTGCGGCTAACGGGTTGACTTGCGTTAGAATCCCAGCAAAATGGGGAACGGTACTTCCCCCCCCTCCGTGGGCTGGGGGGGGATTCAATCATACGGCTCCACACGTGAGCCCAGCAGACGGTGTCCTCTAAGTACAAGTGGTGGAGGGAGAAGCACACGGCTTAGTATTCTGCCTCTCCACAGATTCCTCCAAATGCCTTTCACGTCTGTGTGCCCAGTAAATACGCATTTGCTGAATTTGGGCAAGATCTCTATATAGATTTTCTAGACTATTTTTTAAAAATTCTAAGGGGCTGGGGCGCCTGGGGGGCTCAGTCGGTTAAGCCTCCGACTTCTGACCTCAGGTCAGATCTCACGTTTCATGGGTTTGAGCCCAGTGTCAGGCTCTGTGCTGACAGCTAGCTCAGAGCCTGGAGCCTGCTTCTGGTTCTGTGTCTGCCTCTCCCCCTCTCATGATCTGTCTCTCTCTGTATCAAAAATAAATAAAACATTAAAAAAAAATTCTAAGGTGCTGGGGCGCCTGGGTGGCTCAGTCGGTTAAGAGTCGGCTTTGGCTCAGGTCATGATCTTAACGGTTCGTGGGTTCGAGCCCCACATTGGGCTCTGTGCTGACCGCTCAGAGCCTAGAACCTGCTTCAGCTTCTGTGTGTGTGTCTCTCTCTCTGCCCTTCCCCTGATCACACTGTCTCTCTCTCTCAAAAATAATAAATGTTAAAAAAATTAGGTATCAATTAACAAAAAAGATTTTTCGTGTGGCTCTAAAAGAGAATGAATTGTGTGTGTGACTTACTACTTTAAATCAGAAAGACTTTTTAAAAAACTTACTAAGACCATTTACAGAGAAAATTGCTTTGCAAACATTCAATAAATGCAAAGTGTTCTTTTCTCCCATAGACTTGTCACTTTGCAATACCTGCAACTGGGAGTCTTTGAAAACATTTTATTTGACAAGAAGTATTTTAAACCGCTCACATTTTTTTATGACCATTTTCGTTTTCAACACTGGGTCTTTTGACTTCTCCTAAATCACTTTCTCTACACAGATTTTCAAAAACATTGAAACTGTTATCAAAGCCTTCAAGCTCATTGATGTTAACAAGACTGGTCGGGTCCAGCCCCGTGAGCTGAGGAAAGTTCTGGAGACCTTCTGTTTGAAGATGAGAGACGATGAATATGGACAGTGAGTAAGCGAAGGGGTGGGGAGAGGCTGCGCCGTGGGGCTTAACCCAATTTCAACCTGGGGCCCGGCATCGCCCCTGCCTCCCGTCTCCGTCCTGATTGTGTTTGGAAGAGGCGCTAGTGGCATCCCTCCTGTGCCCGTGGTGCTCCCTGTGAGTGCTCATACTCGGGAGCTGATGGTTCTAATTCCGAGCGTCCCCAGGGTGACGGTCATCTGGCCTGCGGATCGGAACGCGTCTCGATTATTTAAGCGATCCGTCACCCGGTTGTCTCGCCTCTCCTGGTTGGCACCTCGCCCGCCGTCCCCCGTGTGTCCTGCTCACAGTTGACTTTTCCTCAAAGCCCCGGGTTAGAGCAGAACAGATGCCAGGATTTACTCATTAGGCGATGTGCTCCCTATTGGCTCTCCCTCCTGGTATCACAACAGAAACTTAATTTTCCTCCGAGGACTGTTGTTGGGGGGCTAGGGGGGCACTGCAGCAGGGGGACCGCGAATACCCACCACCACCTGCTCCTGACTCGGGGGGCCGTGTGTGAAAGTCTGCGTGGGCTTTTTTTTTTTGAGCCTCCAATAAACCCCAGATCATTTAGAAGAGGTTGAACACTTGGCTTCCGTGGCTACCTGGTTTTGAATGGAAGCCACTAGAAGGGGGCCCACACTGAACTTCATTTCTGTGGGACTCAGCCAAGAAGCTCTCTCCCTCTTGCTGCCTTCTCCCACTTTCCTTGGCATCCCCTGGGCTGTTAGCAGAACTACACGCCTTATCATTTCCCTCCGCGCCGAGGAGTGTCACGTCACACGGCAGTTACGACTCGCTCAGACAGTGGCGCCCGGGCCTGCATGCTGTCCTGCAGGCGATGTTGCTTCTGTCCGGAGGAGAGGGACCTGCCCCTGTAGCAGCTGCAGGGGGCATGTGGCGGGACATGGACGCCGCGGGGTCCAAAAAGCGAGGAGACTTTATAGAAATGGGTCTTGCCTGGTCTTTTGAGCATCTTCTTCTCGTTTTCCTCTTTATAACCCACCTCAGAATATAAAAGGACATAATAGATGTTTTAATTTTTACATCTTTCCGACTGGGAAAGTGTCCAGAGGAAGATCCAAACAAAACAAATTAAATAATTTTGCACACGCAATTATAGAACAGAAGCGCTCCCCTTCTAAAGCAGGCAATCAAAAAACAAAGCAGTGTTTTATTTGTCAATAAACCTTGTGTTTGGCACTGCGGTCTCCAACCTAGTAAATCTATAAAAAATGTTACTGTCTGTTTCCCCATCTCGTAAGGATTGAATAATAAAGAACTCCACAAATTTTTATTTGAGTTTTTTTTTTCCCCTAAGCCTCGAAAACAATGCTGTTTTCACGATAAGGCTTGGGAAACTTAACATAATAGAATTGCTTTTCTTTAGAATAGGAGCGCGGAAGATCAAAAGCAGACCATTTCTTCAATTGCTTTAATGCTTCTGAGCTCGAGAAGATAACTCTTTCCCGGGGAAGCTGCTTCAGTGTTAACTTGGCCTTTTCAGGTTTTGGGCAGGAAACACAATGCGTTTTTGACTCCTTTTCTTTCATCCAACAGCCTTCTGTTTAACGCCCACCTCCAGTGCGGCGGTGGAAGCCTGGGCTCTGAGGTCGGCCGCGTGGGGTCAGGTCTGTGCTGCTCCCTCCCCGGTTCTGGGGCCTTGGGAAGCTTCCGGGCCTCTCCGAGACCCTGCTTCCCCTTGAAGAAGTGGAGACTGAGGACGGAGCCCCCCTTGCGGGGCCGCCCCGAGATGTAACGTGCAAAGCGGGCCTGTGATGCGCCTGGCACACAGTAGGCGCCCGCTTCCCGGATTCCGGGAATGCGCTCACTCCCTGGAAGACAGTTCCCTTTAGGCCGCAGAATACCGTCCGGCGTGTGCGCAGAACAGGCGAGAGAGGGGATCCTCGCCAACTTTATACTTGATCGGACCGCCCCCGGGACCCATTGGGTTTACTTTCCCTTTCCCGACACCCCCCACCGTCTGTAGCCCTGCAGGCCCAAGCATTTGGATCCCTGTAAAAAGCCGAGCGGTCAGCCTAGAAACCAAACAGACTCGCTCGAGGCCAGCCCGCTGCCCGCACGGGGAGTGAAGCCCAGGGCTGGGCGTGGTGGTGACGCCTCGGAGGTTTACGGGTGGACTGGTGTCGTTCCGTGACCCCGCAGTTGGCCTTCCTGCGCGACCCCCTTGCCTGCGGGTCTGTGCCGACACGTGGGCCCTCCTGCCCAGGGTGCAGGGCCCTGGAAGATGCCCCGGCTGTCATCTCAGGGATGATTCTGTCTCCCCTGCCTTCATTCTTAGGGGGAAAAAGCCTTGTAGAAACTGTCCGCCGGGGCAGTGCTGAGACTTCGTTTTTGAGACTTTATCTGCAGGAAATATAACCACGGGGTTCCGTCTGCGTGTCCTGGGTGAGTCCGTGCCAGGGATTAGAATGCCGATGGGCCGGCGTTAGGAAGGGTCAGGATTCTCTTAGGAGGGAAATACTGAAGGAATGCCAGAGTTTTATGGAAAACGGGGAAGTTGGTGATGAGATATTTATCAGTATCTGGCATTTTCCTGGAGCAGCCGCGTAGCCAGACTTCCTATAGGACAGTAACTCAGGTAGGAGCACAGTAGGTCAACCTTGCGGGTCCCTGAGCCCACAGCCGTGTCTTCACAAGACAGACCGCGGATGAAAGACGCAGCTAATCCGGGAGTTTCAGAGTTAACATCTGGCAGCGATCTTCTCTCCAGATAATTTTTCTTATTAGAACAATAGGCAAGATTCATCAAAGTGGGGGAGAAAAAGGTACGTGTTGAAATGAACACATGACGTTACTCTTTGTTAAATTTGGAAAACAAAAATAACAAATACTTTAAGTGATAATTGCTAAATTTTTAGAAAGCAGCATGAAATTAGATAATTATAGAAACCAACACATATGGAGGTAATATAACCAAACATTTAAAAACTGTCAATTTTTTATAAATGTAATAATGCAGAAATTATCTGGGAAGCCATTTATCAAGTGGCAGATTTGAATAATAGAAGATTCGTTTTGAAAAGAAAAAAACACCCAAACATCCTATTTATCTGAACTTTTTTTAAAAAAGTGTGTCTCAGTATATTTCTGGGAGAGACCTTGGTTTTGCCCCCGACCACAGTGAGCTGGGCCTCCCTTAGTCTCTGTGAAATGCTGCGCTTGGTCAGGAGGAAGGGCTACATTCCCCCCGCCCCCCGCTGTGCAGTTCTCTGGTGATAGCGGCTTTCTGCTATCTGTCATGGTCCACATCCACTCTCCCCTGATTATTATTTAAAGAAATGTTTTTAATGTTCATTTGTATCTGAAGGAGAGAGAGAGACAGAGCAAGAGTGCGGAGGGGCAGAGAGAGGGAGACACAGAATCCAAAGGAGGCTTCAGGCTCCGAGCTGTCAGCACAGACAGAGCCCGATGCGGGGCCTGACTCACAAACCACGAGATCATGACTTGAGCCAAAGTCAGATGCCCAACCGGCTGAGCCACCCGGGCGCCCCCATTGCCCCTAATTATTAAACTAAAGTGGGACCTGCTTTTGCTGTCTGAGTGCAGCCTGAGTCCTGGCTGCCCCCTCCTCCTGCCAGAGAGGGGAGGAGACGGGTCCCGAGATGCACCTGTGCCATTTCGAGATGCACCTGTGCCATTTGAATCCTCACGCACGAGTCCGTAGGCCAAGGTGAGTATCCGTGTGTTTGAATCTTACAGTAACAGTTCTTAGCGTTTACTTTTTAATTCCAGCTCTATCTAGAAACACATTAAAATGAATGCCAGCCTGCTGTTGAAGGATACCATGCCTCACTGTAGATTCTCTGTATCGTCACTTCTGATTACCAAAGAACATTTCTGTTTCAGGTTTGCAGAACACTACAACATTGATAAAGACACCACCGTGGACTATAATGTTTTTTTGAAGAACCTCAGTGTAAATATTGACTTGAATCATAGATATAAAATGGGAAATCCAGGTGAGCGGTTTGAACGTACGTAGCTATAAAGATTTCGACATCCTTTGGCTCAATGAGTCCTCTCCTCGAAACCTGTTCTGAGGAACTTTCATGTGTGGCAAATGCGTCATGCCCAAAGGTAGCCACGGTGTCCTGGTTTAGAAGAATCACATAAGTGTCCAAGAGCAGAAAGAGGGTTAAGTGAGTCACAACGTAACCACGTTTAGCCATGAGCAACGATTTTCAGGAAGTTAATGGTACATATGGAAAGCGGATGGGGAGTGTCTGTAAATGGCCGGGAAGAAATTCTAAAATACGGATCATCTTTAAGGGATATGTCCCTGGGTGCTGTTTGACTCTTCTTTCTACGGCTTCTGTGTTTTCAAAACTTTTTATAATGAACATGTTGTTCCTTTGGTGATGGGGAAGACATGTTACTGTAAGAGGGCAGACAGTTGAATAGTTTGTACATTATATTAGATGTGTAAAGCCAGGCTCACACAGGCATGTCGCCTTGAGGAGGAACATTTTCTCCATGCGCTGGTGGCGTTTACCCCAGCCTCCTCAACAAAGTGCCCAGAGTTGCTGACCTCCTGGATAGTTCTGGAGAGAGCAGAGTCCCATCCCCCGAGGATGCTTTATGAAGAACGCAACGGGAGATTCTCTTTTGGGAGCGTTTGGTCCTTGGAAAGCAAGTGATTCCTTGCCTCAGGGGCTTGCCACCTGCCAACACAGTGTCACTCTCTGGTTTCAGTTTAATTCAGTACAACAAATACTTATCGAGCATCTTCTCTGATTCTCAGATTTGCCACACTGGCAAGCTTAACAATGACAGATTCTCAGACATTAGCTCGGTTTGTCCAAGGTCACACTGATGGCAGACTCCCCCAGGGCTCTCCTTTTTAAAGCCTCTCAAGTTTTAGGAATTATTAGACAAGACAATCTTGCAAGTATCTGTTCATTCCTTATGTTTTCATTAGTTCACGTGCACATCTTTATGCCACTGGGCCCTTCGTTGGCTTTGGAACCAAGTAATACACTCTGTCTTTAAGGAGCGTGCGTGCGTGCGTGCGTGTTTTCTAAAAATGGGGCAGGTAAAGGCATAAAATAAGTCACATAAAAAAGAAAGAATATAAGGCACTTATTTGTTGTGCTCTGTATAGGTACTTCCTGAGCCTTAATTTTAATTTTTATTTCTCTCAATGCCTTTGTGAGATGGGTATTATTATCCCGGTTTTTAGAGGAGAAGACTCAGACTCAAGGGCGCTAAATGAAGCTCGCAGAGTCATAGAGCTAGTTTTCGATGCAGTTGAGATTTGCGATGCTCGGCTCCAAAACAAACCGTCCCAGTGCCTGAGAGGGAAGAACGGGAGGTCCCGGGGCGTGCGCCGGGGGAGGGCGGTCCGGGGAGGGGCCGGGAGCTATGTTCTCAGGCCCAGAGTTCCCAGGATGCCCATGACGACCGTGGAGGGAGTAGAAGGCTCCCCCCCAAAGGGGGGACGTGTTTGGCTGGAGCACGGGCTGTGAATTTTGTCCGCGTGGGATAGAAGGTGGCATCTCCCTCGATCATAGAGAATTTTCGTCACAAATAGGCTGAGCGTCCTAACTTGAGAACCATTCCATTTCACGGTGCTCACGGAACATCTGTCCCACACCAGGCCTGAGGCTAAGCACGCCTCCTGCGCCCTCTCTTTTCACATTCGCCGCAGCCCCGTGAGGCAGGGACTGAGGCAGATTAAGTAAAAAGATGGAATTAAACAGTCCAGCCAATCTTATCACTGAGAATTAACCACTGTGAGCGTGATGCCAGCATCCTTCCATGCAGATCTGTGGAAAGGAGAAGAAGAAAGACAGGAAGACAGAGCTTTGTAAAACTGGCTTCCTAGAGATGCTCTGTTATATAAGTTTTGACTTTTACTTGAGCATATCACAAGAATCAGAACTGCAGTGAAACTGAGGAAAATCTTGGCTATGTCTTGGCTGGATGTAGTGTCCATGGGTTACACGTTCACACTCCCCAACGTCAGAGAGTTTGACCTACTGCCTCTGATCCTGAGGGGGCTGTGGGGAAGTCTGAGGCTTGCCTGGTTCCCCCCTTATCCATGATGTGCTTGTTTTAGCTGGCTGCCCAAAGGAGTGGCTTGTTCCCTGAATTTCAGAAACGTAGCTAGGATAGGTCGTGCTGTTGACCTTCTGCACAGTGTATTTTTAATCTGTAAGTCCAATTACTTTTTCATTTCAAGACTTTTAAAAGTAATATTACATACCTTCGAAGAAATCTTTGGTTTCATTTTCCTGATTTTTAACTTCGGTGCTACAAATTGTACTTATGTTGGATTGTCTTTGTCTTCCGTCTCTATTCAGTTATCTCAAAATGCCTTTTTATTTCTTTGCCTTTTTCCTCTGAGGTCACAGTGATCCTCGAGGGTCTTTTCTCTATACCTGTGATTTGATTTTTGCCAAGGTCTGTTTTATTCCATGTGATCTCTATTTTATTTATTACTTCTATCATGGCATTTCCTTTGGCCTATGATAATACTTTTCCTTTCATTTTGTTGTCTTATCATCTTGTTTTACTGAGTTTGTATTCTTTTTTTTTCATGTTTATTTATTTTGAGAGAGAGAGAGACACAGAGACAGAGAGAGAGAGAGAGATAGAGAGAGAGAGAGAGAGAATGCATGCGTGAGTGGAGGAGGGGCAGAGAAAGGACAGAGAGAGAATGCCAAGCAGGCTTTATGCTGTCAGTGCAGAGCCTGACATGGAGCTCAATCTCATGAACTGTGATATCATGACCTGAGCCAAAATCAGTATCAGATGCTTAACTGACTGAGCTACGCAGGCACCCCTGAGTTTGTGTTCTTATGAAGATGTTCTTTTTTAAATGTTTATTTATTTTTGAGAGAGAGAGAGTGCGCGCATGTGTGAGCACGAGCATGAGTGGGGGAGGGGCAGAGAGACAGAGGGACACAGAATCCGAAGCAGGCTCCAGGCTCTGAGCTGTCAGCACAGAGCCAGCTGCGGGGCTCAAACCCATGAACCATGAGATCATGACCTGAGCTGAGGTTGGACACTTAACCGACTGAGCCACCCAGGTGCCCCTGAGGATGTTCTTTAAAGTAATCTTGTACCTTTTATATTTTATCCCAAGATGAGATCTTGCCTTGTTGCATTTTGTTCCTCTCCTTTCTTCTCAGTCCACTTACACCATCCTCCAACACTTTTCCAGTAGTGTTTTCATAATTTTTAAAACATTGGGTACATTGAGCATTTTAAATTCTATTGTATGTCTACCTTCAAACAATATTGTACAAATTCTCATGGTTCTATCAGGACTTTACAACAGTATTTGCCCATTCTTCTGTCCTGCCTTTTGTTACAGTGCTGTTATATGTTGTATTTTTATATCCCCTGTAAACATAGAATGCATTGCTATAGCTTCTTTTGTTCTGCTGAGATTTTCTATCTGTTCACTCATTAAGAGTATATTTTCCTTTATGTTCTCAAACACTTATTTTGAAATGAAAGCTTTTAAAAGCTTTAAAATTTTCATCCGCTGATTCCAACCTTTAGGTCATCTCCAAGTCTGGTCTTTATTGATTCCTTTTTTCCCGTAAATATCAGGGATCACAGTTCTCTGTCTTGGTTTGTTTTTGCTGTGTCTAGCACTTTTGGAATTTGTCCTGGATATAGTAAATTTTGCATTGTAGAGACTGTGGATTTTGTTACGTTCCTCTGAAGAATTTACGTATTTGTTTTAGCAGCCAGTATATTCGACTACACTCAGACTCTAGTCTTTGTCCTCCTGAGGGCTTTAACGCTTGAAATCTTTGTTCTGCTCTCTTAGCCTCTTAGCGGGGCATCTTATTGTCTGCTCTATACATCTTGTTCAGGGATTAGCCAAAGATTTTGGAAATCCTCCTCTATGCCTTTCGTTTTGGTCTTTCCTCACTTTCATACTTCCAAATGCTGTGTAGTCCCGAACTCTGTCTTCTGATTCCTAAAGCCATGCAGGATGGATATAAATAGAATTTATACCCAAATTCTACCCATGTAGCATCGTTTCTGCTGAGACCTGCCCTCAGGCAGAAAGCCAACTAACAAGACACGCATCAAGAGTTACTCTCTTTTTCCAAGTGTCAACTCCAGTTATGTCAGTTGCTCTCCAGTGTCTTCAGACGGTTTTTTGTTTATGTTTTGGCCAGAGTTTAGACTTGTGATCCGCTGGGAGGAGGGTTCAGTAGGAGCCAATCCTCCATAATTGGAAGCAAAGCTTTCTGACTGCCCATATTAAGACTTTCTTCTTGCTTCAGTCTATTCTGGTAGGTTTTTTTCTTTCTAATTTTTTTTACTATTCTTTTCTTTTGCTTATATCATTAGATAGTGTAAGAAGGGGAGTTCTATACTACTATCATACCTCCAACATGGGAATCCTGTGTTTCCCCCATTTCGTAATCAGTAATTGGCAACTTTTCTGTTTTGGTTTGTGAGGGATATGTAAAATAAGGACGCATCTCACAGTGAAAGGCATTTTTTTATTTGATTTAATCTGATATATATATATATATATGTGTGTGTGTGTGTGTGTGTGTGTGTGTGTGTGTATGTGGTTGCTGTGTACACTCCTGCTCCTGCAGTGTCAGCTCAAAGTTCTTGTTGCTGCCTCTTAGCTGGTGTCACTGTCTGCAGCCTGGGCCTCTTCCGATCTGTCTTCTAGACCCCAGTTGTAGAGGTCATCTTAAAATAAAATCTTACTCATGCCAATTTCACCATTGAATCCTTCCTCTATAACTTTCATAATTGAAATTCCAATCCTTCAGTTAGAAGGCAAAACCTTTTCTGTGGATGTTCTAACTTAAAGATACACAGTGGACCCAAACAACGCAGGTTTGAACTGTGCGGCTGCATTTGCACTCAGAGCTTCTATAGAATGGCACTGTCAGTATATTTTCTCTTCCTTACACTTTTCTTAACATCTCCTTTTCTCTTTCTTACACTGTTGTAAGAATACAGTGTATAATACATAGGACGTACCAAATATGTGTTAATCAACTGTTGATGTCATCAGTAAAGCACCTAGTCAACAGTAAGCTGTTAGTAGTTAAGTTTTGGGGGGGCGCCTGGGTGGCTCCGTCAGTTAGGCATCTGACTTTGGCTCAGGTCATGATCTCATGGTTCGTGGGTTCGAGCCCCGCATCGGGCTCTGTGCTGACAGCTCAGAGCCTGGAGCCTGCTTCTGATTCTGTGTCTCCCTGTCTTTCTACCCCTCCCCTGCTCATGATCTATCTCTCTCTGTTTCTCAAAAATAAATGTTAAAAACAATTTTTAAAAAAGTTTTGGAGGCATCAAAAGTTCATGCAGATTTCTAACTGCGCTGGGGCTGGCATCCCTCATCCTTGTGCATCCAGGTCAGCTGTAGGAATTTGGGGCGACTGGGCCACAGTATCTGAAAGTTCTACACCGAGGCTGCCGCCAGAGGCCTGTCTGTTGGCGTGTCGTGGGAAGGGACGAGGGTCTGACACCAGCTGGGCATCGTTCCCATGCCATCCTTACCAGATCAAAACCCTCAGCCGCCCAGCGTGACTCTTACGGCATCAGCATGTCCTTTCTGGGTTGGCTTTTAATGGAAATCATTTTCTTTGGACCATAGCTTGGCTCATTTGAATTCCCACCTCACTAACCGGTTTTGGGAAAAACCAAGACATCCAGACTGGTTGCGCAGGGCAGCAATCCAACAAAGAAGACAGTGACATTAAATGGAACCGCTCAACGGTCATTTCTAGGTTTTGATTTATCTGTGGAAGTCATAAAGAAGCAGGCCTTCCTGTCTCACTGACCCAGCTTCCGGAAGATTGCCGCATTAGGAGCCAGACCTTTATTAGAGCTGCTCACTTGCTTCTCTCTCTCTTATTTGTCTCTCTTGTCGTTTTGGTTATTTGAAGCTTGTCCTCCAGTAGATGTCTTGTGAAGTGCTCATGGAAATGATGGTCTCTGATTTCTTACAGTTTGTAGGTGGCCTCTATAAAAAATCATTTGATAAAATCCCTAGCTCTGATTTTTATTCCTTAAGGATCTTAAATATCTTTACCCATCGCCTAGTGATGTGAAGTTTTGCTGAAGAAAAGTTGGGTAACAGACTGACTTTCTTTCCCTCGTTAGCGCCTTGGTTTTTTTGTTCAGATAGCCGGCACATTTTTTGCTTTTTATTTAAGACCCAATAATTTTGCTAGAAGTCATAATGTGGTCACTTGTGACTGATTTTATAAGTATTTAGCTAGGTTTTGTAAGTATTTAGAATTGCTAGGTTTGAGTCTCTTATTTCAGGAAGACTTCTGGAATTGTATTTTTTTTAACATCGGAGCGATTCCACTGTTACATTTTCTTTCCAATGGTACATTTTGCAGGTATCTTGGATTCCTTTTCCTGTCTTCTCTGTTAGACTATCACTTTCTGGCACACATTCCTTCCTGCCTTCTTTCCTTTATGCTTCCTTGATACATTTTTTTTTCCTTTTTCACCTCTTGGGGCTTTTGTTTATTTGCTCTTGTGTTCCTGTTAGTTCCACCTTTATTTCTGGATTGATTTTATTTCTAATTTGCTTCAGGGCTCTTTCATCAAATTTCAGAGTTTTTCTAGCTTTGATCGAAACTAGCAGTCCTTTCTCGTCTCCTGTCATTTAAAACATTTCTTGTTAATCAGTAGGTAGTACTGATGTGTACTGAGTGTCTTGTGGGCGAACCCTGTGGCACTTTTGTCCATTTCTTCCTGCCATTGGGGACCCAGAAGCACAAGGTGGTGTAGCTAGTGATGGAAGGTTGCAGAGTCCGTGATCAGACCTGAAGTGAGTCCTTTCACATTCGAACTGTTTCCAGAGTTTCTGAATCTTCCTTTTGAGCTCCCACTGAGAAATGCTTTTCTTGGCACTCCAGCCGTGAGGCACATGGACAGATAAGTGAATTCTAGACTGTTTCTGATTTTTCTAGAGTGAAATCTTTACTAATGTTTTAATTATATTTGTTTTCTATATGGTGGTTTGGGGAAGATGATCCCGAGAGCAATAATGTTTAAATGATATGTCCCCTATGTGCATTCCCCCCCCCCAAATTCGCTCTCTTAAGTAAGCGCGTAATTCCACGTGCTTCTTTATATCCATGTCTGTTTCCTATATGAACTCCTGTTTTTTTCTCTTATCTAAGAACTATAAATGAAAAGGATAAAATCTGCTCACGTAGGTTCCTTTTGGGGGGAAATGGGTCCTATAAGGACTCATTACCAAGAGCTGCTGGTGGGTTGGGTGCCCTTCGTACCTTGGTCAGGAAGTCTGTACATCATATATTTGCAGGGCCCATGACCTTTGCCTTTTCTAAATATATAGAACTATGTTTTCTGTTAATTTGGATATTTCTGGTTTTGCTGTGTTTGTGTTCTTAATGAGCCATCATCATCTTGCTTATCAAGGGCCCCGTCTATCTGGCACCTGAAGAAACGATATCGGGGTGGGTTTCCTTTGCTGCATTTGCGACATGCATAAGTGCCCCCCTTAAACTCTGGATTTCCTCTCTACCCCGTTTCAAATCAGCAAGGAGCTCTCAGAGGAAATTTGGGGAAATGAACAGGTGGCGGGGATTATTACGCCAGGCTGACAATACTGTGACGGGAGAATGGCCTTTGAACGTAGCTTGGTTGCACTTCCCAGCCAGCTTACGGAGGCTGCATAGCTGCACAGGTCCCTGGACTGTGAGCTCCCTGAGGGCAGGCGTCACACCCCAGCGCCCCCGTCCTCCAGAGCCTGGCATCCTGTTTCCGGAGCATGAGTGGGTTTCCCTCGATGTGCCCTGTGACCCTGTGAACTGTCACTGGCATCCCAGTGCCCCCGAGCGGAGCCCGCGCGGGGCACAGTGTCAGAAGGCCCAGGTGCAGACCTCTGTGTGCCCGACCGAGTCAGCCCCTTTCCGTGGGTCGGCCCCCCCATCTCTCGAGGCCCTTGCGGTGCGTGTGTTCTGAGATTCCAGTTTCAAGTGCTTGGCTCACCGAGGCCGCAGAATTCCACACCACGTTCTGGAAGAATGGCTCTGTATTTCATTATGTAGCTAGAGGGGTCCACTGGGGGAGGCTGTTTTTCTTTTTCTTTTTCCCTTCTTCTTTTTTTTTTTCCTTGAGGTAGGCAATGTGATTCCAGAAGACTGGCAGTTTGTTAACTACAGCTGAGTCGTCGTAAGCGTGCTTAATTTGAGTGAAGCGTATTTGCAGACAGTTTAGGAAATAAATCTGGGAAACCATTTGTGATTCTTTGTAGTCAACTTTGAGAAAGAAAATGGCTATATTGTAGATTTATTTTATTCTTTTATTATAGAAGTAATACATGCTTCCTGCAAAAAAGGCAGAAAACACAAGAACACAAATAACAATCCCCATAATCCTACCTCCTGAATCTTCCCGCTGTGTTCTTTTTGGCCTACTATCCTCTTAGATTTCTTTTTGGATGGATGGATGGATGGGTGGATGGATGGATGGGTGGATGGATGGGTGAGTGGGTGGATGGATGGCTGAGTGGGTGGGTGGATGGGTGGATGGATGGGTGGGTGGGTGGATGGGTGAGTGGGTGGATGGATGGGTGGGTAGGTGGATGGATAGGTAGGTGGGTTAATGGGTGGATGGATGGATGGCTAGACAGGCAAATACACAATGTAAGTATTAAAATGAAAAATTATGCTAATCATCTTTCAGTCATGAAACAATATATATGAAGGAAAAATTTACGTGTTCACTAATTTAGACAGGCACCTTTGTTTTTAATGTCTGTGTGGTATTTTATAGGCCTGATGAACCATGATTTATAAAAATCAATCCTCTACTAATGGGCATTTAAATTGTTTTAATTTTGTAAGTCTTCAAACAGTACAAAAAATATCCTTATCCACATACATTTGTTGAATGATTCCATTCGTGTAAAATTTTAAAAGAAGATTTAAAAGTATTTAGTTACCAAGTTTCCTATACACAGGCCAGAAGTAGTTTCTTTCTCTGTCATTCTAACCGTGCCTATTTGACAAGTGGAAAGATATTGTTAACTTGTTCTAATTAGTGTTATGGTCACCAATGCAGTTGAGTACTTTTTCATGCATTTGTTAGAATGTTTCATTCTTTCTATGTGAACTACCTGTTTATAACCTTCGTCTGTGTTCTACTGAGTATTTATTTTCCTGATTCTTAAGAGCTACTCCTGCATCACGGGAAGTAACCTATAGTTTTTTTCACTCAATGTTTATTTCATTGTAATTTGTGAGTGTGTTTAACCAAACCAAACAAATATTTATATCATCAGGCTGATCCATTATTTAAGTGATTTGGGGCTGTAATGTGCTTCTTGGAAAGGACTTCCCACCCAGAGATTATGTCCTGTGTAATACTCATCTTCATTTTCTTGTACTGCTTTTATAGTTTTCTTCTTCTACTTGATGTACTGTTTACTCTACCTAAGGTTTATCCTAGCACAGCTAGCAAGTAGATTATTTCACTTTTTTCTAAAATGTCCAGTCAGTTATTCCAACACCATTTAGTACACAGTTCATCATGTTTTTGGTTCATTCAAGTCCTAAATTTTTGCCAGGCAGGTGGTGATGAAAAGGAAACACTGACTGTTTAAATGTATCTTTGACAATGTCAAGAAATGAAATCTCTTTCGTTTTAATAGAAGTCTCCTGGGAGAATCAATCTGTCAAAAATTCCAAAAGGGGGTTCCTTCACAGCTCTGCTTCCTCTGAGGACGCCTGGGAAAACTGCTCCCTGGAAGACATCCAGAAGACCTTCTGCCAGGAGGTAAGACGGTCTCGCTAACGCCTGGGCGCTCTACCGTGCGAACACAGGACGTTGATCGCTGTGGAAAACCCTTAGGTCTGGATGTCATTTCTAAATGTTGTTTTGATCCTACCTCCACCTCCCGGACCCCGAGGCCGCCTCCAACTAGTCGCAACCGTCCGTCGGTAAGAGTGCTGGTTCCGGAGGCTGATTCCCAAATACTAAATCTGGTAAGAAATATTCAAGGCCCCTGTAAGGACGTGAGACGTCTTTATGGAGTAAAATAAAGGAAAACCTGAGTACGTGAAGAGGTCTTTCTTGGTTCTTGGATTGGAAGATTCAAAATTAATGTCTGCTCTCCCTCTATCTAGATGGATATATATATGTATTTTTTTCTTTTGAAAAGTTATAATAGAGGACCACTGAACAATATACCACATAAAATACAAAGGTATGATTATTAAGACCATATGACACTGGTTCAACATCTGACATTCAACTTGACGGAAGGTGGTAGTTGGGCAATGGACCGCTCTGGTATACGGGAATGTAGCAGATGGTACTGGGCATTCCAGTCATGTGCGGCCGGGATGGGCAGCGGCTGATTCAGTAGTTATTATTGGGATCGTTCCCTAGCCAGCCATTTCGGGGGAGAAAAGCTTGTGACCTGCCATTCTTCACACCAAAATAAATTCTGTATGAATCAACTAATATTCAAATTTAAAAATGCTGTGGATGAAAAAAATTTTAATTTTTTTAATGTTTTTATTGATTATTGAGACAGAGAGAAACAGAGCATGAGTGGGGGAGGGGCAGAGAGAGAGGGAGACCCAGAATCCGAAGCAGGCTCCAGGCTCTGAGCTCTCAGCACAGAGCCCGACGCAGGGCTCGAACCCACAAACCGTGAGATCATGACCTGAGCCGAAGGCGGATACTTAACCAACTGAGCCCTCCGGGCGCCGCACTGTGGGTGAAAATTTTTTAATCTTGAAATTATGTCTACCTTTTAAACATGATGTAAAGCCCCAAAACCATAAGAGATCGATATGTTTCATCACATTCACACGAAAATCTTCTGTAGAACAACTTCGTGTAAACAAACGAACTTGACAGAGTGAGTGTCGTGTGAACCGCAGACAGGTAGCAACTACTGCTGAGGGCGGCAAGCATTTAAAAACGAATGTAAAACTTTCCACAGAAAAACGTCCATGAGGAAAAAGTTAACAGAGTCCAGGTGTTGGTCCAGGTGTTGGAGAACTGAGCCTGTAATACTGTGTTGGTCAATTAGTAAAGCTTTGTTTTCTTTTATTGTGGGTAATAAATTTATTGTTTTCATAAAGACAGAACCATTACGAAATACCTAAGTGTTACAAAAAAAGTAAGCAATTCTGAAAAGTACCAAGAAGAAAGTATAAATTATTTAAAATCCACCTCCTAGAAATAATCGGAGGCAACATTTGGTGAACATAATTCTCGGCCCGTCTCTATTCATATATCTAGAAGGATGGTTGTCTCAATGGGTGGGTGGGTGGATACACAGATAGAAATAATTTTACAAGAAGAGAATCATGCTCCTTTTTACAAATAAGACACATTCAATGTAACCATCTTTGCATTTACCAGAAGCAAAGAGACATCGCCACCCTCTCCACCCTCATAATTGACCCTTCTGTGGGGCCGCCGGATGCAAGGCAGTGTCCTAAGCGCCCTGCCAGGCTCCTCCTCAGTCTTCATGGCAGCCGGGCCCTGTTATCATCCCCGCCTCAACTTGAGGAAACTGAGGCACGGAGAGGTTTCATGTCAGGTCCAAAGTTTCCCTGCCAGGAAGGCCCGGGGCCAAGTTTAAATCCAAGTCCTGGCTGACAGTGCTGTCTTCAAGCGAGGCTGAAGATATTTCTGCATTTTAGAGAAATATTTCTTTACCACAAGATATATGAGCGTCCAAAAGGGACTTCGAGACAATAAGAAAAATCAAGAGAGCCGTGAAGAGTTGCAGAAATTATGGTGTTTTTGAAGGATCTTCGATTGCCAGCAGTGCGGACGGGCTCTCTCCTCCTGTGTCCCTTCCCACCCCACAGGTTTTGTTGTTTCTCTCTGTTCTCTGCCAGGTTTACAATAATGTTTACATTCTGTTCCGGTCCTGTAACTCCCCCCGTCGTTCGGCCTCTGTTGCGTATTTATGTGGGTTTAATACACGTGACTGTATCCCAGTCTTTCCCTGGGTTAATCCCTTTCTGAGTTCATTATTTTGCTGTATTTTCTGGCTGGCTGGATTTCATAGTCAAGTAATTTTCTTGCGAAAGGCTCATAGGGGCTTTATTCCCTTTGGGTTTTCGTGTTTGAGGCTGTCTGCCTCTTGCCCCCCCCCCC
>NC_043709.1:4980560-5039732 GCF_006229205.1 Suricata suricatta
GGAAGCCCGTGAGAAAGAACTCCTGTCCATCTACCTACTCACCAACGCTTAATGTTGTTAGACTTTAACACTTTTGCACAGTCTGATGCAGCTCGAATGACGTCTGAGCTGTGATTTTAATCTTTATGTACCTTTCTACTGATGTGTCCAAGCTTTTGACGTTTTGTAACCTTTCTTTAGGACATTTTTGGTAAAGGGGCACCTGGGGGGCTTAGTCGGTTAAGCGTCCGATTTCGGCTCAAGTCATGATCTTGCAGTTTGTGAGTTCAAGCCCCACGTCGGGCTCTGTGCTGACAGCTCGGAGCCTGGAACCTGCTTCTGATTCTGTGTCTCCCTCTCTCTCAGCTCCTCCCCCACTGGCGCTCTGTCTCTTTCTCTCAAAAACAAACATTAAAAAAAAATTAAAGAGCATTTTTGGTAAAAAAAAAAAACAACATTCATTTAAAACAAATGTTTATTGACCGCCTCCAGCATGGCAGGTTGTGCCGTGATCTGGGGGGTATGAGGGAACAGAGCAGATGCGCCAGCTCCCAAGGAGACTGCGTGCACTTACCAGGGAGAGAGCTGCTACACAAACACCATCGAGAGAGAAGAGGACAGGGCATTATGAGAGAGAATAACAAGGGAACCTCATTTGGACTGGGGACCAGGGAAGCATTTGCAGAAATTAAAGGTACAGACAGAAAATGGGTGTCCCTTTCACTGGTCTGTCAATAATTTGATGGTGCCTCATGCATCATTTAAAACATGATGTAGAGGGGCCCCCGGGGGGCTCAGTCGCTAAGCCTCCGGCTTCGGCCCAGGTCATGATCTTGTGTTTTGTGGGTTCGAGCCCCAAGTCGGACTCTGCGCTGACAGCCCAGAGCCTGCTTCGGCTTCTGTGTCTCCCTCTCTCTCGGCCCCTCCCTCACTCGCACCATGTCTCTCTCTGTCTCTCAAAACTATATAAACATTAAACGATTTATAAATAAAAGTGTAATGTCCATATGTATTAGTTCTTACAGAAAAAACATTTCATGATATATTGTTAAGTGAAAAAAAAAAGCATCTGTCAAATTGGAATGTATAACCGTGATCCCAATTTTGTAAAGCAGTATGTGTATATGATCATTTTCAGAGTTTCTGGAACACTAGGTAAACAAAATTGGTTAGAGAGAGTTCCAAATATCTTTATGTCCTTCTTTTCACTTTGCTGAATTGCCTGCATTTTTTTCCTTTTATAAACAGTAACCGTGAAAATTCCTTAAAGGTTTGTACATGTCACCAAGATACTATTTCCGTCTCACACTCTGCTTTTTTCCTAAAAGCTCTTGATTACCTCAGAAACACTCTCCTGAATAGAATCTCATTGGAGGGGTGCCTGCGTGGCTCAGTCGGTGAAGTGACTGACTTTGGCTCATGTCATGATCTTACTGTTTGTGAGTTCGAGCCCTGAGTTGGGCTCTATGCTGACAGCTCAGAGCCTAGAGTCTGCAGCCTGCTTTGGATTCTGTGTCTCTCTCTCTCTCTCTGCCCCTCCCCAATTTGTGCTCTGTCTCTGTCTCTGTCTTTCTCTCTCTCAAAAATAAATACACATAAAAAATTATTTTTAATCTCACTGGAGACCAGTGTTATCAAGATATTAAATGTGAATTTCATTCATCCAGTAAACACACAGAGCCCATTCACATCTGGCTCCGGCTTCTCTCCATGAACCCACCTCCCCCAAAAGAGATAGGGGCAAATGTAGGCACATTTTGGGTTAGTTCTATGCAACTTTCTAAGAAGTTTATGCCCTGCGATTCTTGAAATATTTTTAAAGATTTTCCCATTAGATTTCCGACGTTCCTGTGCAAGCTATGGACACGCCAGGGAGCCTGCCTCTTGTTCCTCTAGTGGGTAGGGACCCTTGTACATATATTTCCATGTTCCAGCAGGTCTGGTTTTGTTTTTGTTACTGTTTTTGTTCTAAGAAAGTCACTTTTTATCCCAAGTTGATGGTTATCTTGTTTCTCACTGAAGTTAGGAAAAACCGAATTCACACAAAGTGGAGAGGGTTGGAAATATTGGAGAATATTGTTATTGCTCAATAACAAACAGCAGGAAAAACCTTTGGAAACAAAACCAATCTTCATAGTATTTTTATGAGTCATATAAAAATCAGCGGTTAACCGACTCTCCTGAATTTTAGAAGTGCCGTAAAGCAAAGCCCATTCACACTGATTCTTGGTGATTCCCCATTAAAAAAAAAAAGAAGAAGAATTAAAGAAATGTACAATGTGCACACTGTTGGTGCAATCTTTATATTAATGATTTTCCTTACCTAAAAGCTACTTCTGCTTTTAATAAAATGTTGCCGCCTTTTTTGTTTGATTGCCCTGATTTAATCAGGAGAAGCGTAGCATGGGCTCACAGTAGGAAGGGCTTGGAAGTATATTAAGAAAGATGCATCAAACTGGCAGATCCGCCAAACACTTTTAGCTCTGAAATTTGAGGTGGAACTATTATATGTGCTGCTTTTCCTGGAGAAACTTGTCTACCCTGTCACTTGCGTAGCTGTGACTGGGGATGGCGTTCTGAAGCGAGCTCATCAATTAAACATTTGAAGTTCCGTACATGCCATCGTAACCTTTTTGATCAGTTTTTGGAGGGGGATCATGTGACGAGGTTTTGGTAAAAATAAGCCGGTTGAATAGCGCTGTGAAGTGGATTTCTGTGAATGCAATGCTCGAATTTTTATTCCCTGCAGCTTTCCAAGGCCTATGGACAGGTTGAAAAAGCCCTGAGTGCAGGGGACCCCGCCCAAAGTGGCTATGTGTCTTTGAATTACCTAAAGATTGTCTTCGACACCTTTGTGTACCGATTGCCAAGGAGGATTTTTATCTCGTTAATGAAGAGGTAAGAGTCCCATTGTTTCCTTGACGCCCCTTCCCCCCCGCAAACGTCAGCCAGGAGAGTACAGCAGGGCTTCCTTTATTTTTTATTAATCTCTTCTACTTTTTTTTTTAGTGAAAATTTCAAACACATACAAAAGTAAAGAGAATAATATAATGAAGCTACTAATGTACTCAGCTTCGGCATCCAACTCATGGTCACTCATTTATCTTCTTGCCCATTTTTCCTTAACCCCAGATATTTTGGAAACAAATACCAGACATCATATGTCATTGAAAAGATCTCACCGTCTTTCTAAAAGATAAGAAGTCTTTAAAAAAAATTTAATGTTTTATTTTTGAGAGAGAGTATGAATGGGGGAAAGGGCAGAAAGAGAAGGAGACACAGAATCGGAAACAGGCTCCAGGCTCTGAGCTGTCCGCACAGAGCCCAACGCGGGGCTCGAACTCACAAACTGTGAGATTGTGACCTGAGCCGAAGTCGGACGCTGAATGGACTGAGCCACCAAGGCGCCCCAGGAAGTCTTTTTATTTTTTTTATTTTTATTTTTTTAAGTAGTTTATTGTCAAATTGGTTTCCATATAACACCCAGTGCTTCTCCCCACAAGTGCCCTCCACCATGACCATCACCCCCTCTCTTTCTCCCCCTCCCCCTTCAGTCCATGGTTTGTTTTCAGTATTCAGTAGTGTCCCTTGACCTGTGTCCCTCACTCTCCCCCACTCTCTTTCCCCCTTTTTCTCCCCATGGTCCCCTGCCAGGTCTCTCCTGTTAGACCTATGAATGCAAACATATGGTGTCTGTCCTTCTCTGCCTGGCTTATTTCACTTGGCATGACACCCTCGAGGTCCATCCACTTTGCTACAAATGGCCATATGTCATTCTTCCTCATTGCCATGTAGCACTCCATTGTGTATATATACCACGTCTTCTTGATTTACCCATCAGGTGACGGACATTTAGGCTCTTTCCATGGTTTGGCTACTGTAGACAGTGCTGCTATGAATATTGGGGTCCATGTGCCCCTAGGCATCAGCACCAGGAAGTCTTTTTAAGACCATGGTGGAAATACTGGTTACACACCTAATAGAATTATCAGTAATAGTAATAAATATCCAGCCAGGGTTCAAATCTAACTGTCCAGATTTTCTTTTACGCCTTGAGTCAGGATCCAAACGAGGTCTGTACTTACAGTAGATTGATTTGCCGCAGTTCTTTGTTTGGTCTGCAGGGTCTCTCTCCATGTGTTAACTTGTTCCCTTATGATGTGTGGGTAGAAGGCTGGATTGTTTACTACCTGGAATTTCTTGCACCCAATATCTGACTGATCTGCAGTGATATTTAACATCTTCTCCTGTCTCCCTCTCCCAGCCCCCACGCCCCCTGCCCCCAAACAGATAGACATACAGATACACGTTCAGTTGTGTGGCAAGAATACTCCATAGGGGAGGCAAGCCTCTGTGGACTGCTTGTGTCTCTCCTTGTGGTGTCCGCAGCCATGGCTGAAGGACGTCAGCACACGAATTCACTGGGGATTGTAAGGCGGTGATATTTCACATCTGTCCTTTCTTCTTTTATTGGCTGGAGTAAGGAACCCCTCCCTCTTCAACTACCAGGTGACAGTGAGACCCAGTCTAAGAAAGGCACAATGTCCTTGGTCCTTTCCCTTCACCCACTACCTTCCAAAGTGATGAATCGTTTCCCTCGCACGCTCCATAAGTGAGCAACGGTGGTTTTTCTTCAGTTGTCAGAAACTCATGGCTGTAAACACATGTGATGTGTTGCATTCATCATTATCCTCACGGACACTCAGTCTGCTCCATCTTGGCCAGTGGGACCTATGCGGTGGCTCCAGAGACCTGTGGGTGTGACCCCGATCATCCCCGCTAGGTCCCTTCCTTTCTGACATGACAAAATGCTGCTGGCTCTTCCGGGACATCGTTTGTTCCCAACCTGGAATCAGCCATTTCTCTAATGGTGGACCCCTCGGGTTATCAGAAAGGAGAGAGAAGAGCGAAGAAGGGAAAAATAGAATTAAGTGAGGCCAGCTAGATCCCGTCTCCACAGCCTCCTCTTTCCTCCTTGGGGATGATCCCCGTGTATTGCCACCGTGGCTTCTAGAGAAAAAGGCAAGACTTGGCCCCAGGAGTGAGTATTTCCAGGGCTCAGAAAACGGCTGGTTTTTTCTGCCTATACATGGTGACAATTTTTAGGAATTGCTTCATTGAATAACTAAAAGTCATATAGTCCTTTCTTTTTATTTCATTTTCAAAATTACACAAGTCATAATTTAATAGGCATAATAAAAATAAAAAGCAACAAGTCACACTAGAGCCTCTATAACAAATTTACTGTGTTCATGTTTCCACATTCCTTTGGCCTGTATCCACCTATATATATAACTTCTACGTGTTTGTAATGAAAGTCCTTCTGTGGTTTTACATTGTGCTTGGTAACTAGGAATGCCTATTATGGACACTCATCCTACTGGGTTCATAGTCTTCCAACTTAATCATTTTAATGGGTGCATATTGAGTCCCTTTCTCTGCCAGACATTGTGGGAGGCACTTGGAATGCGGAAATAAAGAAGAACCGGACCCACAGCAGTGAGGCTCACCAGAGGAGTGGCAGCCGTGAAGACCACGGTGGGCGGGCAGAGTGTACTTACCAGGGTGCGAAGGGCGGCCGGGGTCCTCCGTGCTGTGACCACCTGTTCTGACCAGGGACCCAGGTATTTCTGAGTTGTGCCCTCTGTCACTTTTACCCAGAATTCCCAGTAGAACCAGGCACAAGGGAGCAACAGCGAGGTGAATACCCAAGTGCTGATATTTAAATTTTTTTTAATGGTTATTCATTTTTGGGAGACGAGACAGAGTGTGAGCAGGGGAGGAGCAGAGAGAAGGAGACACAGAATCCAAAGCAGGCTCCAGGCTCTGAGCTGTCCGCATGGAGCCCAACGTGGGGCTTGAACTCCTGAACCATGAGATCATGACCTGAGCCGAAGTCAGACACTCAACTGACTGAGCCTCCCGGGTGCCCCCAAGTACTGATATTTTGAATTATAGATTAGGTTTGTCTTCTGGTGCACATATCTGCCAGTAAAGGTTTGTCTTCCTCCTGATCAACTGTTCTCTTTATAATTATCTAGTTACCTTTCTGTCCCTCTGGCTTTCATGTTCTGTCTTATCTGATATTAAAATACCCATCACAGTTTTCTTTGGGTTAGTATTTGTCCGGTATATCTTTTCTCCCTCTTTTCTTGTCACTCTTTGTGTTTTAGGTGTGTTTCTTGTAAAATAGCATATCCAGATTTTAAAAATTCCAGAATGAACATCTTGGCCTCTTTCACGGTCAAGTGTAGCCTGATTCTACTTATTGTGACGGGCATGGCTGGATTCTTTCCCCTCTACCATCGTCCTGTTAACGGTCTCTGATTTCTCGGCTCTCTTTTTCTCTTTTTCTCCTCCATCGTGTTTGGTCCTGTCTGAATTTTCCTTCTCACACTTTTTTTCCTCCTCCGCTGTCTTGTGAGTTAAATATTTTATTTCTATTCTCAGAGAGGAGGCTACCCCTAAAGTTTTAACGCACATTCTCGACTTAAAAAGCCTAAAGTTCACACTTAGTTCTACCGTCCTGAACAAAACGAGCGGTTTCAACTTACGTGTTACCACGGACAGGGTTTGGATGCAGCCTTGTTTTGACAAGACCCAAATTAGTCATTACTATTGTGTTGTTTTTACACAATCACGTTTGTGGAGGCTCCCTCGTGTTTACCTGTCTCTTGGCCATCGCCGCTTCTTAAATCTGCCCCCTCCTTCAGAATTCAATTTCCTGAAGTGTATCTAGTAGCAGTCCTTACCTGAGGGGCTGTGAGGGCTGCTTTCAGTCTTGTTTTCAAAAATGTCTATTTTCCACTTATTCTTTAATGAAGATTTCGCAGGGAATACAGTCCTTGGCTGAGAGCTATTTTCTCTGGCCCTCCGGAGACGTTCTTCCCGGGCCTCCGGCCTCTCGTGCTGCTGCTCAAAGTCCTGCCTCTAATTACCAGTACTTCCTAGGTGATCTGTTTTTCCTTTTTCTGATTGCCTTCAAGACTTTCTATTTGTGTGGCTTTACGGTTTCCCCATGGTGCGTCTTGCTCGAGATGTCTGTTTGTTGAACCTTCCCAGCCACATGCTGTCTCACGGTGAGGATTAGTATTTTCCATGAATTCTAGAACATTCGCAGCTGCTGTTCTTTGAGTCTTGTCTCTACCCCATTCTCACTGGAAGTCTTATGAAATATTTGTTGAACCTCGTCCTTCTCTTTTTCCCTCGTCTCCTAGACTCTCTGGCACTTCCCATGTCTTTATCTGTCTGGGCTCCATTCTGACTCTCCCTAGAATCTATTTCGTTCACTCACTCTCTGCCATGCTAGATCTCCTCCAGGTCTTGCACCGTCCAGGTCTCCTATGTCCAAATGGGCATGAAACCCCAGCCCCTTAGTGCCAGCATGAGATCCCAGGGCTCCCTGGAGCATAGGCTGCCCCGTCCAGGTCTGATGCACTCCCGGGCTCACATTCCCAGTGCACCAGAGTCTGTTCCCTCCACGCCTCTAGCCCCTGGGCGTTTCCCTTTCTTGTTTTTAACTTCCGCCCTAGGTTTTAAAATAATTTAGGGGATATACGTATTCCAGCAGTTATTGCTATATTTGATATGCTTGTTGATATATTTCTGAGGTTAGGCCAGGAGGCTTGGGGAGAGACCCACGGTGTTGCCAGAAATCTTACCTTAGTGGGTTCCTGCTGGCTGGGAAGTTAGAAAAGTCTCCAGAGAGTCAACGGAACTGAAGGGGAGCTTTCCCACAGGGGTGGCTGGAGAAGAGCCTTCCACCAGAGGAAGCAAGCAGCACGTCCCCAGGGCTGGCTTAACGGGGTCACGGTCACTTGTTAGGGCTCTCTAACTTTATATACCAGAATGTTTTGAACCCTTTTACTGCATTTGAGTCTTTAGTTTCTTTTTAGTTTGACCTATGTTTGTTCACTTGCTCGGCCAGCCCGCAGATAGTTCTGGAGCCTGTATTACGTAACCCGGCTCTGTGCTAGACACTAGGGGCTCATTGGAGAGAGGTATGACCCCTGCCCTCAACGGTGCCTGCCGCGGGGGGCGGGGGAGACGGCATGCACAGACTGACCCGTAGTGGAAGGAAGGGCGCAGGGCCTAGTGAGAGCGATGGGGAGATCCGAGGGCCCCCGGGAGGGCTCTGGAAAGGCCTCTCTGCACAGATGAGGCTTCAACAAAGACCTGAGGCATCGGGCGGAGAGCCCTGGGAAGTGGTCTGGGGCCGCCGGGACTCTGCTCGCAAGAGGGGGCCAGGGGTGAGGTAGAGGGCAGACAGGGGCCTGGCAGGGGGCTGGGGCCGTGGCGGCTGCTGAGGGGCCAAGGACAGGCTTTGAGTCAGATTCAAGGCCAGACTGTGAACCCTCTGGTGCATTTTCATGAGGATTGCCAAACTGCTCTCTGAAAAGATAGTAGTGATTTATATTGTCAACATCATGTGAGTGTTCTAGTCTCATATTCTTTCCAGCATTGGGTACTAACGTTGTTTTAAAATATTGATAGCTTAAGAGGTATAAAATGGTGCCTCATTATTGTTTCAATTTATATTTCTTGGAGCGATACAGAGCCTGGACATTGCCACGAGCCTGTGCACTGATTGTGTGTCCCCTGACGTGCATTCTCCTCACGTCCTGATTGGTTAATGTCCCCAAGATGGTTTTTTAAGTCCATTTTATCACCTTTTTGTTTAACATTTTTTTTACAATTAATTAATTATTAAGAGAGAACCCTTTTCTGTCATAAGTGGAATATTTTCTTGTAGCTATTTTTCCCAGCCTGCTGCTTCCCTTTCATTTACGTGCTACCTCATTGTTTAGAAGTTTACATTTTAATATAATCAAATACATTAATCTTCTTTTGGGATGTCTTCTGTTGCTTAATCTATAAATCCATCATCCTTACCCAGCCTTGAGAAAAACGCTTTCTACTCTGCTTGTTTTTCTTATTCTTTGAAGACAAAACACTTTAAGCCATCTTGACATAAGGTGGGTATCCAGATTTAATTTTTTTCCCCAAATAGATAATCTAATATTTTACCACTGCCACTTTGTTAAAGAATTCTTTCCCCATTGTTTTTAATGTCTGCTTTGTCAGACACTCAGTTCTCTCCATAATTTGGTTTAGTGTGTTTTTCTAGTGTGTTCTATCAGTCCTGCTTTCTCTTACACGAGGATGTTTCTATACAGTGCTCTGTCTACACTGACCCATCCGACTGCCCTTTCATTTTCTCTTTTACCTTTAGAAAGGACATTGGGTTCCCTGCACTGTCACAGTTATTTCTTGAAGTTAGATGGTGACTGTTGAGCACTTTTCAGTCATTATGTCACCTCCTAGGAAGAGAGAATCTGCCGGATTCTACCATGAAAGCACTGGCCCACGCGAAACCTGCTCTAGAGGTGGGACTGGGGAGCTGAGCGAGCGACCCCGCTTACTTCCCATGATGCGTCCATGATTGGGCTGGGCCCATTCTGTATGACTTTCGTATCTAAAAATTGAGTGAAGGCTTCACTAAAAAATCTGTGCACACATGTTCACAGCTGCTCTTTTCCTAATTGCCCCAAACTGGAACCAGCCCGATGTCCTTGAGCAGGCGACTGGACAAGCAAACCGGTTCATCTGTGCAGTGGCAGATTCCTCAGCAATAGGAGGGACTGAGCTATCCATGCGCGCGTACAACATGGGCGCATCTGTGAGGCGCGTGCAAGGACCCAGGCTCAAAGGTGGCTGCTCTAGGACTCGGTCTCGCTGACCTAGTGGAAGAGGCAAGACGGTAGGATGGGGAAGAGGTGGGGGAGGCCTGACTGAGGAAGGGCAGCACGAGGGCGGCTGCGGGGTGATGGACCGCTCTACACCTCGGGCGCGGCGGTGGCTGTGCGAATCCGTACACGTGTCAAAACTCCTACAAGTCTACACCAAAGGAAAAAGTCCATTTTAGTGCATTTTAATTTGTGAAATAAAATTTTAAAATATATCTTTCTTTTTTAAAAAGGCAAACAACACAGGTAAGAATAAAGCAGGAAGTAAAATAAAATCTAAACCCTCCTAATAAAATGGTTTGAAAAAGCATTCTTATTATCCAATTCAAGAATGGATAGTATAGGGGAAAAAGTCATGTTTTTTAGTTTGCTGTTTTTAAAAAGTACCCAACCTCAAGGGCCTGAATTAAAACCCCTAACATCTTAGTAATAAGACATAAAATCTTGATCCAAATAATATATTAGAGATCTTAAAGAGCCATTTTCCATATCTATAACATTATGGTAGGTTTTAACTGAACAGCTAACTTGATCTTTATTGCTAATACACTGCGCTTTTCAATGCCACCTGGGCTTTTATATAAGATACAACTGTTTAAAGGTGTTTAAATATGAAGAGTGAGGTTTGAGGGAGAGCCGAGAGGGTGGAATAAATGCGCTGACTTGCTAGAACTTGCGTATTTTCCAGACACTCCCTCCATCCAGGTTCTTGCTCAGAAACAGCTCCCGGTGAGCATTTTCCCGTTGGCACTGGTAACGTCGCTGGCCTGATAGAAGGTATACAAGCAGAAACAATAGCCCTTTAGCCCAAACCACATTAGATATAGGAGCAATACCCAGTGATGTATTTTCAGTTATTTCCCAAACCTCTTCAACCCACACGTCTAGGATCTCTTCTGTCTGTAGAACGTTCTGGAAAAGGCAAAACAATAGGAACGGAAGAGAGATCAGCAGTTGTCAGGACCGGAGAGAAGGGTGTGACTCCAGGGTGCAGCACAGGGAGGTTTTAGGGCAAGGGAACCATGCCGCATCCTCCTGTGGCTTCTTAATCTGGACGTGCACCTGTCAGGGTCCAGGCAGAAAGCAGATGGGTGTGAGTTTATTGAAGGATCCTTTGCTCCTGTGAGGATGGGGTGAGATGGAATCAGTAGATGGGGAAGCACTGATCTCTCCCAGGCCTGCAGGGGGAGAGGGAGCAGTCACTGAAAGGCGTGAGATGGATGGCTCAAGGAGAGGTCACCGGAGAGCAGGAAAGGCCTGAGGTGGAGGAAAGTGGCCATGGCCACACTGCAGCCCAGCAGGGAGGGGACGGGGGAAGAACTACCCCCCACCTTCTCTCTCCTCTTGCCTTCCAGTGTCCTGCGGTGCCTCCCACAGGCCAGTGCCTGGGGCATTAGGGCCAGTCAAAGCATCACCGTCCCCCCACCCCCCAGGGTCCATGCAGAGCAGAGAAGGGTGGGGAAAAGATCTGGATGCTCAGAGGAAGCAGATCCAGTACCATCTACCATTCTGAGCCTCAGCAGACTTTCAGGGATTACAAATAATAAAAACCCTTGTCCTCTGTAGGGATGAAAACCTCATATCTCCTAAGTGGGAGCTACTCAAAGTCCAGCCTCCTGCCTGAAGTCTGAAATGTTAGCTTCCGTCAGTGGTTTTTACATAAGGCGGTGGGGGGAGCAGGAAAACACAAGCAACATGCAAAAGAGCCTCTCACGTCTCTGTAACTGGTCACAAGATCTGAGTTGATAATCACAGTGTCCTTCCATCGTCTGTTCTCTGTCCCCCTACTTTCTCTGCCAGCCCCTTTGCTGGACAGCGCCGCTCACCTGCTGGAGGATCCAACATTCATTTCACAGGATCTCGGTCCTTGGCGGTCACCTCTCTGTTGGGCTGCCCCAGCTGGCTTACACACGGAATGAGTTTCTAGAACAGCACCCTGACCCCTGGGAGTTTCCTCTCAGTGACTCTGTCATTGAACCATCAGCAAGGTACCAACCATTCTATCAAGTCCGTCCTGGCGATGGGTTATGTGGCAAGACGAGTGTATTCCCTGGAGCCAAGATCATTGCCACCCCGTCACCACCATCCGATGAACCCCTTAGTTAAACTCTGGTGCACGGGACCTCACGGTGATGGATGAAGCATTCCGGAAGCCCACAGATGATGGCAACGGCAGAAGGAGTTCAGGCAGGGAAGGCAAATCTGCACCTGGGATGTGTGTGGAGACAAATCGCTGTTCCCTCCATGATTCAAGGGGCCCAACGTAATCTTTGCCAGGTGACTGGAAAGCCTACCTGGAGAAAGGAGCCATACGAGGGCTCGACGCTGGCCTTTGCCACTGTGGGCAAGCTGAGTAGTTAGCTGGGCAGTAGCCGGCTCAGCGTTAGTGATGAGAAGTCCATATTTTCAGACCAACGTGCAGCCTTTATGCCTGTCTCCACGAGCACATTTCTACGGACGCCCATGAGCAAGCACCAGTTGCCTTGGCAAAGCAACGGACTGCCTGTCACCTGCAGGTGACAACTTTCCTGCTAGTAATCCACGTGGATGCCTCCTAGCGGGACACTTACATGGCCATAAATACCTTTATAAGCTGCGCACTGTTCTGTGGTGAGTCAACAGTTGTACCACAGCCTGGGCCCTCTGCCACGCTCTTTCTTACTCGATGCCCCACTCAGGGCTGCTGGATCGCCCAACAACAGCAGAGTCAATCAGAACAGCAGGACAAAACTGTCTCCAAGATCCAGAGATACCCTTCAAGGATATGAGTCTTTTCCTGTGATGGGTGGCGAAAGGCTCATCAACTGGTCTTTCACTTTAGAGGGTCTATTCTAACATGCATCAGCCATCTGGATCCCTAGAAATTTTACCAGGACGGCAGACCCTTGAAATTCCCTGGGGTTTATCTCCTCCCCCTTTCTGAGGCTTCTGGGATATGTGTTATTTCCTTCTTGGTGGGTCCAGTTAATGTAACATCAGCATGCAGTGGCCGGTGTGGCGACTGTGGCACATCATAACAATACGTAACGCCTTGGTAAATACCCTCTGTGCCCTCTGGGCAAGACTCGATCAGAGTCCTTCACATCATGTTATGACAGGAAGCAGGTGAGATGCCGTAGTCCTGAGATAACATTGAAGGTATACTGTTCTCCCTGCCATGGAAAGGGAAACTGTCGAAAAGGAAATTGAAGAATTCGCATTTGATATGTCCACCGCCGCATGCCAGCCGCCATGGGCTGTGTCGATTTGCATGTGCGCCTGGCATCATTACTTGATGAAATGTGCAATCCTCCACGATCCTCTTCAAATACCCAAGGAGTGTTTGCATCGGGACACAGTGGTTGGGATGGCATGTGGTACAAGTCAACCTCTTGCCCCCATCTTTTATTCTTTGATGCCCCCCAGGGAAGGGGTATACTTTTTCATCTCTCTGCCAGAGAGTTGAGTCTTCCACTTGCTCCTTCCTGCCACCAGAGCCCCATATTTCATGGATCAAAGAACGAAGGTGGGGATCTGCAGCGACTAAGAATATTTATTTCCGTGATGTGTTCTGAGTCTAGAGAAGTAACCACGGGTGGGCCTGTCACCTTCCTGGACCCGCCACGACAAGGACTTGGGCTTCCTCTGTCCTCCACAGCCTCCGCTCTGACCCAGCAGACCACGCTGGCACTTTGGTTCTCCATGGATTAGCATTGGTTCAGAGCCACTATCTAATAACCCGGAGTGGTCTAGGTATTTTCTTTCCCTTAATGCATAGTCATTTTGGTAAAGGGCTGAAGGACCTTCTGGGCAAGGTTTAAAGGAAAATTCTCAGTATATGCATATGGTTTGTATTGCAGAGTTGTTCCTCAGAGGTAGCCCATGATTTGGTTTTGGTCCGTGACCTGGGGAAGAGGCCATGAATTCCCACTTTAATGACTCAAGTCAGGCTTCTGCTCATCAGACCTAGAATTTTCTGTGTATTCTGTAAAAATCAGGCAGCACCTTAGTCTTTCCTAAGGACCTATGCTCAATAAGCTAGTGGCAGAAATCCTTGTGGCCTGAAGCATCCAGATGAGGCCATGGCTTACCGTGCTAAATACTCCCAAGGTGTAGCTCCCAACTTGGAGGCCGTCTCCCAGCTGTGAATGTGTGAACTCAATGCCATGAATGTCCATGAAGGGAACGGGACATGTCGGCTTTCCCACACTTGCTTTGTTGGCAGAACGATGCCCCCCTAGGTAGCGGGAGCTCACCTCTGCTCCACTGCTGCTCGTCCGCCTCGGGCCCTCACTTCCTCTCTCTTAGACCCACCGATGGTTCTGAGTTCGGTACGATGGCACGCCGCATGGGGCGATTGGCTGTGCCGTGTGGAATGTGTCACGAGGGATGTGTTATTTACTAATAATCACGTGAAAATATGCAAGTGACTTTGTTTTCCGGTAAAGTACAGAGGTTGTCCTGAGCTAAACCCGCCTTCAGTTACTTGCATGCCCTTATCTTTGAAGAGAGAAAGGGGCAGGTTACAGCCAGCGTTAGAACATGCCCGTACCTTGGCAGGGGTGGTGAGATCAACACATTGCTGTGGGAACCGAGGAAAGAGTGAGCGCTTCTGTCTGGTGAGCAGGGAGGTGGGGTGAGGGCATTTGTCCGGGACACTGGCAGCAGCCGGGCAGACTGGGACTTGGCAAGCTGCTGGCTCTTACTTCCTTTCATACTCAAGATAGTTCGAGCCCGTATCTCACGTACTTTGCTCGGTCCAGCACCTCCCCCACCTCCTCCAGAGTTTATTTGGCTTGGTGTTTTAATGTCTTGGTGGGGTTACTCTGTGGCCTGTTTCTCTTCAGTGACCTGTAAATCTCGACCCTATAGCTCTTGTTCTCTCTGTGGCCTCTGGTGGGACCCCCATAGCCACCCTTCAAAAGGCCCTTAGAAGTGCAGTGTTGGCGGGCTCGGGGAAGAGGATGCCAAAGCCACTGCCAGGGCTCTTTCCTACCAGCACATATTACGTCAAAAATAAACCAATTATAAGTTGTGATGAACGGGGCAGACCTACTCCAGGTGAGGCAATCAGGGGGGACTTCTTGGGGAGATGACATTTAGGATGGGCCCTTCATGAAAGCATCAGGCACGAAGGAAGGTTGTCTGCTGTGTCACACACATTCAGAGGACAACCTGACGCATCGTATTTGTTGTGGGAGGAAGACATTCCAGGCCAGCAGAGCCGTGCAGAGGCCTTCACGGAATGGGAGCTCGACGTGTCTGAAGGTGGAGGAAGGGGAACAGGTTAGAGGACCAAGATCAAGAGTTTAATTCTAGGGGGGCCTGGGTAGCTCGGTTGGTTAATTTTTCTTGCTTAACTCAGCAATAACAATTAGAGATGTTGGGGTCTGCAACAACTCAGACGAATCCTAAAAATGTGGTAAATGAAGAAAGTAGTCAAGGGGCGCCTGGGTGGCTCAGTCCATTGAGGGTCTGGCTTCGGCTCAGGTCATGATCTCACAGTTCCTGGGTTCGAGCCCTACATCGGGCTCTGTGCTGGCAGCTCAGAGCCTGGAGCCTGCTTCTGATTCTGTGTGTCCCTCTCTCACTGCCCCTCCCCTGCTCATGATCTGTCTCTGTCTCTCAAAAATAAATAAATGGTGTAAAAAAAGCAGTGAAGCACAATTGAGTGCGCACCACATGACTATTCTATTTACGAGAACTCCTAGAAAAGCCAAAAGTAGAGTGACAATGACAGAGGGCGACCAGCGGTCGCTGGAGCTGATGGGCAGAGGAGGGGTCGGTTCCAAAGGCCAAGAGTAGAATTTTAAGGTCAAGGGGGTATTCTGTAATATTGACTGCGCAGCGGTTAGATCAATGTACGCAATTGCCAAAACTCATTAAACTATATGCTTAAGAATGTGTTTTATTTTATGCAACTTATACTGGGGTGAAAAAAAATTTTAAAACACTGAAGATCGTCAAAGGACATGAACGAATCACTCACAGAGAAAGTACATAAAACTTCTAAACCTGAAAACCGCGCAAGCGCAGTAGCAGTCAAGGACACGCAAATCACACAGTAACGAGGAACTCTGCCTTCGCCCATCAGGATCTAGAAGTGCCCGCGCGAAGTGCTGGCAAAGAGCCTCTCACGGACCCCTCGTGAGGATTAGCGAACACCTTGCTGACGTGCATTCGAGCCGTATGTAACAGGCACCTCAGACACGTCCAAACTTTTGACTCGGCGGCTGACAAAACACGCTGCAGCCATTAAAAATTAATTTCAAAGGTTTTTTTAATGACATAAAAAATGCTCCTGATATAAAACGTTGTGAAAAAACAGGCCATAACTGATACCTCATATGATCTCAGTGATGTTAAGTGTGTGTGCACGTGCACACAAAGACATTCTGGAAGGAAATATACTAAAATATTAGTAGCGGTTATCTCTGGCTGCTACAATTAGGAGTAATTTTTTTCTTCTTCACGGTTTCCTCTGTTTTCCAGTTTGAGGCTGTAAACCTTTTATAATCAATATGGATAAACACATGAATGAAACTATTTTCAATAAATCAGCACAAATTTTGCCAGAAATCACATGAGTAAACATCCAAAGTCACAAAGGTCTGGCCAAGTTTTTTCAGTCTTAAAAATGTCCCAGTGGCTCTTTTTTTTTTTGCTTAGGCAGCTCTCCCTCTGGATTTCTTTTTTAATGTTTTTATTTACTTTAAGAGAGAGAGAAGGAGAAAGAGAGGAAGCTGGGGAGGGGCAGAGACAAGGAGAGAGAGCATCCAAAGCAGGATCTGGGCGGTCAGTGCAGAGCCCAACACAGGGCTTGATCTCACAAACCGTGAGATCACCATCGGAGCCGAAATCAAAAGTCGGACGCTTAACTGACTCAGTATTTGTTTCCCACAATTTGTTAATCTGCTCACCAGCTGACAGACGTTTGGGTTGTTTTCAGTTTGGGGCCATTATAGAAGATACTTCTATAAACATTTACCTACAGTTCTTTGTGTGAATACATGTTTTCATTTCTCTTGGGTAAATACCTAGTAGTAAAATTGCTGGATTGTATGATGAGTGTATGTTTAAATTTATAAGATGCTGTCAAACTGTCTTCCAAAGTGACTGTACCATTCTGTAAGCCCATTGATGACGCGTAAAAATTCCAGCTCCTTGACATCGTCACTCATGTTTAGTATTGCCAGTCTTCTCACTTTTACCCATTCTAGTGGTGTGTAAAGGTATCTCGTTCTGCTTTAAATTTTTTTAGTGTTTATTTATTTTTGAGAGAGAGAGAGAGAGAGTGAGAGCATGAGTGGAGGGAGGGGCAGAGAGAGAGGGAGACCCAGAATCTGAAGCAGGCTCCAGGCTCCAAGCTGTCAGCACAGAGCCCCACTCAGGGCTCAAACTCACCAACAGTGAGATCATGACCTGTGCTCAAGTCAGATGCTTAATCAACTGAGCCACCCAGGCGCCCCTCATTCTGTCTTTAAAATGCCTTTAATTTGCATTTTCCTGATGACCAATGATGTTGAGCCTATTTTCATATGATTATTGGCCATTCATATGTATTCTTTTAAAAAAGTATATGCACAAATTTTTGTATACTTTATTGGATTGTTTATTTTCCTATTATTGATTTGCAAGTGTTCTTTATATATTCTAAATATGAGGTGGTTTTTTGTTAGCTACATATTTTCTCACTGTGGCCTGCTTTTCTCTTAGCTTTGTATTTTGAAGTACAAAAGTTTTTGATTCTGATTAAGCCTGCTTTATCTATTTAAAAATTTGTTATGGGTAATTTTTAGGGGAGATCCATTTCTAGATAATTTTTGTGTATGGTGTGAGGTAAGAGTGGAGGTTCATTTTGTTTCTGTCCAGATATCCAGTTGTTCTAGGATTATTTGTTGAAAAGGCTGTTATGAATTACTTTTCATCTTTGTTGGAAATCAATTGACTATATAAGTGTAAGTAGGTTTCTGGACTCTAGTCTCTTCCATTAATCTATAGGATTATTCTCACATCAATACACACTGTCTTGATTACTGTAGCTAAATAGGAGAGACTTGAAATTAACTTGTGCAAGTCCTCCAGACTTATTCTTCTCTTTCACAATTGTTTGACTATTCTAGAGTCCTCACATTTTAGAATCAGTTGTCAATATATTAAAAAATCCTACTAGGATTTTAATTGCAAATACATTGGGGAGAATTGCTACTTTAACCGTATTCAGTTTTCTACTCCATGGACATGGTATATCTTTCCATTTATTTAGGTGTTTAATTTTCCTAGGCAGGATTTTGTTGTTTATAATGCTCAAATCTTACACATATTATATTTATTCCTAAGTATTTTTTATTCAATTGTAAGTGAATTTTTAAAATTTAATTTTCCAATTATTTATGGCCAATAATTAGAAATACAGTGATTTTTGTATATTTACTTAGAACACTGTGACCTTACTAAACCCACTGATTAATTCATTGAAATATCTTTTCTAGTGTTTCTGAATACAGTCATGTTGCCTGCAAATAAAAGCAAACTTACATCTTCCTTAGCGATCTGTATCCCTTTTATTTCTTTTTCTTGCTTTATTCCATTAAGTAAGACATTATGTACAATGCTGAGCTGAAATGGCAAAATTGGGCATCTTTCCCTTGTGCCTATCTTTTCTTCATTAGAAATAAAGCATTCCGTCTTATACCATAGTGTGATGTTAGCCATGGGTTTACTCTAGATGCCCTTTATTAGGTTAAGGGAATTCCTTTCTATTTCTCTTTTGCTGAAATATTTTTTATCATAGGTGTTGAATTTTGTAAATAATTTTTCTACATTTATTCTGATATTATGTAATTTTCCTCCATTAGTCTATGAATATACTGAATTAACATTGATCACGTTTAAAATGTTACGCCAACTTACATCCTGAGATTAAATTCCATTTGGTCATAATATATAGTATCTTTTTTATATATTTAATTTTATTTACTACAATTTGGTTAAAAATTTTTGCATCTTTTTTCATGAGTGACATTTGCCTAAAGTTGCCCTTGTAAAAAAAAGTTTTCTTAGTTTGGGATCAGATTAACATTGAAAAATCTGTTGAGAAATGTTTTTTTTCTCTCTACTTCCTGGCCAACATTATTTCTTTTCCTTAAATGTTTGATATAATTCAACTGAGAAGCCATTTAGGCCTGAAGTTTTCTTTTTAGGGATGTTTTAAGTTTAAAAAAATTTAATAGAAAATTATTTAAATTTTCATTTCTTCTTACTTTTGGTGATTTGTTTTCAACACACTCCATGTCCTCTTACTTGACCCAGCCTACATCCAGTTAATACCAGACCACTTCACGTGTTGACATAAAGGTATACATAATAGTCCCTCATTATCCTTTTTATTTTATTATTTTTTAAATGTTTTTTATTTTTTATTCTTTCAGAGATAGAGAGACAGAGACAGAGACAGAGACAGACAGCCTGAGCAGGGGAGGGTCAGAGAGGGAGGGAGACACAGAATCTGAAGCAGGTTCCAGGCTCCTAGCTGTCAGCACAGAGCCTGACACGGGGCTCAAACATGAACCGTGAGATCATGACCTGCACCGAAGCTGGATGCTCAACCGACTGAGCCACCCAGGCGCCCCTGTCATTAACCTTTTTAAACATATCCTTTTATTTCAGAAGTTTTACACTTATATAATTATTGGAAAGATAGTACAGAGACTTTTCATATGCCCCATGCTCGGTTTTCCATTTTTAGCATCTTACATTAGTATGGTAGACTTTTTACAATTCATGAACTAATACTGATATATTATTGTTACCTGGTCTGTACTTTATTTATTTATATGTCCTCAGTTTTCCCCTAATATCCTTTTCCTGGTTCAGGATATCACGTAAGATGCCCCATTACATTTAGTAGTCATGTGTCCTTAGGCTCTTCTTGGTTCTGACAGGTGCTCAGACCTTCCTTGTTTTTTTATGACGTTGTCAGTTCTGAGGATTATTGGTCAGCTATCTTACAGAATGTCCCTCAATTGGGATTTGGCTGATTGGACTGGGATAATGTGTTTTTGGAAGGAAGACCATAGGGATAAAGTACCATTCTCATCCCATCATTTCTAGGGTGCAGAGTATTCATACAGCTTGCACCCTTGAGGTTGACCTTGATCGTGTGGTTTAAGGTAATGTCCTTTTTGTCAACCTGTGTCTTTATATTAAAGGTGCCTTTTTTGTGACAGCATCAATTTGGATCTTTAAAAAAAATCCAATTGAAGTGTTTAGTCCATTAATATTTAAAATAATTATTGATATATTTGGATTTGGATATCCCCTTTTTTTTGGTTTGCTTTTTGTGTTCCCTTTTTCTTCAGCCTTCTCAGATATTTGGAATACTTTTTAGAATTCCATCTTAGTTTTATATTCTTTTTAGTTATACTTCTTTACGTAATTTTTCATGGGGATTATAGGATTATAGTATACATCTTTACCTGCTCCCAGCCTACATCCAGTTAGCCCCATACCACTTCACGTAGAATGTAGAACCTATGTAAGCATAAAGGTCCCTGGCCTGCCCTTCTGTGTCCTTTATACATACCCTGGGTATTATATGAATTATACTTACCTATGTTATAAACAACACAAAACGATCTTATTACTTTTTTGCTTTAAGTAACTATAAATACATTAAGAGGAGAAAAAGCAAAAAAAAAAACCAAGCCTTTTGTATTTTTTCAGATATTTACCATTTCTGACACTTTCTTCATTCTTTTCTGAAGAGTCAAGGTCTCCATCCACTATCATTTCCCAGCAGCCTGAAGAACTTCTTTGTTGAGGCGCCGGTGTGCTAACAATGGATTCCCTTAGCTTTCTTTTATTTAGAAATGTTTTGGGGTGCCTGGGTGGCTCAGTCAGTTAAGTGTCTGACTTCGGCTCAGGTCATGATCTCACGGTTTGTGAGTTCGAGCCCCATGTCGGGCTCTGTGCTGATGGCTCAGAACCTGGAGCTGCTTCAGATTCTGTGTCTCCCTCTCTCTCTGCCTCTTTTCCATGTGTGTTCTCTCTCTCTCTCTCTCTCTCTCTCTTTCTTATACATAAACAAACATTAAAACAATTTTAAAAATTAGAAATGTTTTCATGTATCCTTCATTTTTGAAGGATATTTTCTTAGAAGAAAAAGCCTTGGGTGAGTTCTTTTTCTCTTTCAGCCCTTCCTGATGTGGTTCCACTTCTTCCGGCTTCCATGATTTTGGATGAGAAGTCATCTGTTAAAATGTCCTCCTGAATGTAATGAGTAATTTTTCTTTTGTTGCAGTCAAGATTTACTCTTTGAATTTGACCTAGTGACGTGTCTTGGCATGGCCTTGTTCCTGTGTATTCTGCTTGGTGTTTGTTCCGCATCTTAATCTGTAAACGGATATCTTTAATCACATTTGGGGAAAGTTGGGCCTGTCCTCAAATATTCTTTTCTGCCCCATTCTTTCTCTCCTCTCCTTCTGTGACTCCAGCTGCACATACGTCAGACTTTTCTCCCTAGTAATGTCCCGTCCTCCTGGGTGTTTTTATATGCTCTATAATTTTCGACTCTGTCCTCCACATTTTGAATATCAAATCGTGAACTCTAAATTTTTGTTATTATTATTTTTTCAATCAATATTATTTCTTTCGTTTTCAGCCAGGTAGTTATCATGGTTGGACTCAGACTTCACACTCTGTTTCTTGGGCAGCAGCTCTGATCTTAGTTCAGATCTTACATGTTTAGCTCACCTATTTTGAGTAGGTTCCGATCATGTGAGATTCAGAGCCAGTCCAAAATGTGGTAGGACAGAGCTTGGGAGTCCCTCTCTGGCTCCTCCAGGATTTCCCCTTTCTCTCCAGGGGTCTTGCTCACCTGGGCTGGTGTTCTAGTTTTCCAGGCCAGAAAGGCTATTCTTGGCACCAGTACCCTTGCCACCCCTCATGCTCCGGCCCTTAGCACCAGGCTGGAAGCATGGAACATCCTCTTCACGACTCTGCCCCTCTCAGCGCGGGGTCCCGGCCAGAGTGGGCCCATTTCTGTTCACTCTGGAGTGCTTTCAGGGGACTCCTTTTGGTATTATGCTCGGAGCTTACTGTGGCTGTGTGCAGGAGGATTTGTCCGGTGGGATCATACTCCTCCAGTCCTGGAAGAAGAAATCAAGGTTTAGTATTGTTATATTAATTTGTATACGTGCTTTATGTTTTAAGAAAATCACCTGTTTGTTATGCATATTTATGATAGATAACTTTACAAGTCTGTTTTATGGGTTTTTTTTTTTAAGGAGTCTCCACGCCCATCATGGGTCTTGAACTCATGACCTTGAGATCAAGAACTGAGCTGAGATCAAGAGTCAGATGCCCAACTGACTGAGCCACCCAGGGGCTCCTGGTTTTCGGCTTTAAAATTTTCTTTCAATATTTCTTGTGTACAGAAATTGCTTTATGTTGATGTCATTAAATAGGAAATTTGTGCTTTCCCTTCTTAAATGTTGCTTATAAACCCATTCCTAGTCAAATATCAGATGAATATGGACCTAGATTTTCCTTTGTTAGTGGTCCTTGTTTTTATGTTTCACTTCTTCACTGATTTTGAATTTTAGTAGAGAGAAGGGGGTGAAGATCTAACGATGTTTTTCCCAAAGAGCAAGTGGTTTCCTAAACATCTCATGAAGCTGATTCTGTGTTTAACAGTAGGCCCTGTGTTTCCATGATAGAAAATTAATTTCTAACTTGCTGTAATCTCAGATGGAAATATGTAGCATTAACAAACTCTATCAAAATTGTGGGCAACATGGGGAAGGAAGGCCAAGAATGGAAGGTGAAACCTTGTTCTGTATGTGAACACAGGCATTAGACCACTGTCAGTCCCCTTCTTACACGCTGTCCTGGATGCCTAATGAAAATCAGTCAATCAGCGTGTCGCATTCTCATGAGCACATACATGGTGCTAATAGCAGAAGCCTAAGTAATAACTGTTTATCAAGCATTAGGTGTTCTCATCATAATTATGACCCCAGTGCCATGCAAGTGTTAAATGCTAATAATACTAATTCTTAGTGATAAATGCTAACAATTTTAGTTCTTAGTGACAGATGCTAATGATATTAATCCTTTGTGACAAATGCTATAAGGGCAGGAGGCATAGTGCTCTGGGACAGGCTAACAGGGCAAAAAGCCCTGATGATGGACATCGGAGAAGGCTTCCTTGAGAAGTAATGATTCAGGTGAGCTCGAAAGAGGAGTAGAATTAAAAATGGGGTGTATCGTGGGGACCGCGGCATTTGGGAAAGGAAGCGGCAAGTATCAGAGACGTGGGGCAAGGAAGAGCGTAACGCTGAGCTGCAGGGCTGGCCGTGTGTGTGCACATGCACGCTGGTGCTTTCTCACGGGGCCCCCATCCGTTCCACGCGAGACCAGTTCCCTTACAGCCACTAGTTTTAGCCGTCGAAACAGGGCAGTCTGTCCTGTGGCGTCCCCCACTTTTGCATCTCGTATCTGTTGTTTAAGGATTCAGCCCAGATTCTTCTTGCCCCGTTACGGACGCGTGGGTGGCAGCGGGCAGGTCACGTGGGCAGGCGGGGCGGTGCTGATCGAACGCTGGCCGGTGACCTGGTGCTGCGGCAGGGGTTTTGGGTTCAGCAGCTTTAATCCTTAGAGCAGTCCTGCCCGCCTCCCGGTAGAGGATATTATTCTCATTTTATAGATGATAAAAATAGAGAATAGGGGGCGGCGTGTCGGAGGTCACATGGGTAAGGAGCAAGGAGGCCTGGTCTGTCTGGTCTGTCTGCGTTCCCAGCAGGCTGCTCCGGCTGGCGTCTTGCCATTCCGGAAGCCCTGGGCCCGGGTCTTGGGGCCACGTTAGCGGTGGTAATTTGCTTTTCAACAATTTTCCAGTTACTTATTCCTGCTGTGGTTTCACATCCATCCCACGACAAAGTAACACAAGCCGAGGGGAGAAACGCAGAGTCCGTTTCATGCCCCTGCTGTCTTCTAGAGGCACCTGTGCCCCTGGGCGCGTGGCCCTTCCTGCGTCCCCAGTCCCCTCCTTGGTCTCTCCTGTCCCCACGTCTTTTTCTGGCTACAGCCGGGAGAAAGTCTCCGATTTGAAGAACTCCTGTGAATAGGTCGGCCCACCTGGATTCCCGGTTAACCCCGGGTCCCCGCTCGCCTCCGCACCCATGCCCTTAGTCACATCCTCACAGCCCCTTTTTGCCCCCCGAGATGACACTCACGGGTCCCAGGGATCAGGAAGTGGACCCGTCCTGGGCCTTTGCTCTGCCTCCCACAGCGACTGAGCTCTCCAAACAGTGACTTCCAAAGAAGGATCTCATGGACATGGGAATTTTAATCAAATTCCTTTGCTCATTCCTTCAACTGAATGCTACCTACTGCCGAGGGACGGTAGAAACAAGGAGGTGTAGAATCAGTCTGATTTTCCTTGCTTTTTAAAAAGTCCGTTGGTCACACAATTTTACTAAATTGTCTTGTTTGTTTACCGTAGATTTGAAACTTCATGTACATCCATTGCTGCACTCTTCAATATTAAACATCTAACCCATGAAGCATTATAGGAAAAAATATTTAAAATAATATTTTGATTTTTTAAAATCCAGATTTGGACTTAAAACCACCGCTAGAGTCAATTGGAAACAAATCCTAACCTTCCTTTATGCGCCCCGGTGGGTGGAAATGAACAATACGATTCTCCCGACCAAAAGAAACAGGTATGTGAAGGAAAATAAAGAGAACTAAATTTTAGTTACACCTATTAGAATCTGTAAAAGGTTAGAGACTATCTGAATTACTTTTTCTTCATGTTTTGAATGACAAACTAGTCTTCACTGGATAATCATGAACTTTACATGGTGATTTAGCATTCATCGATTATTTCCCATACATCCAGTATCCTTATTTAAAATGGCCTGACACTATCAGACGGGCATACTTACTATTCCTCTTGCTAGATGAAAACGTAAGACTGGAAGGGTCCTACCTGGGTCTTCCGCGTAGTGAGTGGTGGAGGGAGAAACGGAGATTGAACGGTGTCCGCACGCACGCACGCCGACCCTGCCCGTCACACCGAGCCGCGAGTGTCTTCTGAGGAAATTGCGTAGGAGCGCGTTTTGTCAAGCGTTATCCAGAAAGGAGTGACCCACGTTCATTTGTTTCCTGACCCCTCTCTGCCTGGGGCAGATATTGTGGCTTAGGGGGATTGTTCGCCTTGAGCGCCATATTTCTGTTTTCATTCTAATGTCCATTATAACTTCAGATTTACGTGATCACATAAATTGTGATGAGGCCCAAAATGTAAAAAAAAAAAGGACTTAATAATATGACTTTTTAGCATTTAAGCTTTTGCTCTAAGAAGTATTTTGTTTGCGCTGATATGCACCCTGTGTCGATCGCCCTATGTAAATCTTAAAGAAATAAATCAGGCTTTATGACCTCAGCGGGTTCATTGAAAGTGCTACGCTCTATTGTAAAGTAAAATATGAGGAAAATAGAGCATCGGAACAGTAAGCAGCGTGTCGGAGGCCTCACGGGGAAGGAGGGAGGAGCCTGGACCTGCTGTCTGTCTGGGTTCCGGTGGGCTGCGTCTTGCCCTCCTGGGACCCCTGGGCCCGGGGCCCGGGGCCGCAGAGTTGATTCCCATGTCACTAGGTCCTCCCCCCGTCTCAGGGATTTGTGGGTATTGGATGAACTGCCCGGTTACTGGCCTTCCAGGTAGAGATCCCTTCCCAGCCCCCGGCCCCCACTCCGTTCCTGGGACGCAACTCCGTGCACTTCTTTCTTACGTGAAGTCACTCCTGTTTTCTGTGATTTTCTTATCTGAAAGATAGGAAAGAATTAAAATGTGAGCTTCATTTACTGTAAAACAGTGATTCTCAGGGCACCTGGGTGACTCAGTTGGTTAAGTGTTCACCTCTTGATTTCAGCTCGGGTCACGATCTCAAGGTCATGAGACCAAGCCCCACATCATGTTCTGCGCTGACAGTCTGCTCAGGATTCTCTCTCTCTCTCTGTCTCTCTCAAAATAAATAAAGTTTAAATAGCGATCCTCAGCTGGGGGCAAGCCCAGCCACCCGGAGACGTTTTTGGCTGTCACAGCGGGGCGGGGCGCCACTATCTAGTGGGTAGAGGCCAAGTTTGCCACTAAACATCCCGCAGCGCAGAGGACGGCACCCTCTGCCCCTCCCCCAACAGTCACCAACGAACTACGGCCCCGGCGCGGCGGGATTCTGTGAGGGCAACAATTACAGCAGAAGTATCCACTCGTTCTGGGGCCGGGGATCTTCAGAAAAATCAGGTTCCGCTCAGTCACACAGCAACTCAGACTCAGGAATTCTGCTACTTTACATCTTTCTTACGAATGGCCGTAGGTGTGTGTTTGTATATTTTTGTACAACTGGAAAAAAGCTAAGATAGCTGTGTGGCTGCAGCATTAAAATCCCCCAAACTCATCTGAGAACTGTTGAGCTGACTCACTATCATTTCTTTTTAATTTTAGAAAGAGGGAAAGAGCTCAAGTGGAGGAGAGGGGCCAAGAGAGACGGAGAACCTTTTTTCTTATGTATTTACCTATTTATTTATTTTTAATTTTTTAAAATTTATTTTTGAGACACAGAAAGAGCTTGAGCAGGAGGGGCAGAGAGAGAGGGAGACACAGGATCTGAAGCAGCTCCAGGCTCTGAGCTGTCAGCATGGAGCCCAACGCGGGGCTCGAACCCACAAACCGTGAGATCATGACCTGAGCTGAAGCCGGACGCTTAACCAACTGAGCCACCCAGGCGCCCCTGTTTATTTATTTTTCAAGTTAGCTAACACACAGTGTAGTCTTGGCTTCAGGAGTAGAGCGCAGTGACTCCTCTGTTACACATCACACCCAGTGCTCATCCCGAAAAGTGCCCCCCTTACTGTCCATCACCCATTTAATCTTCTCTGCCCGGTGCCAACCCACCCCCGCCGTTTGTTCTCTGTATTTAAGAGTCTCTTATGGTTTGCCTTCTCTCTGTTTCTCTGTTTTTATCTGTATTTTCCTTCCCTTTCCCTATGTTCATCTGTTGAGTTTTTCAAATTCCACATATGAGTGAAATAATATAATATTTGTCTTTCTCTGACTGACTGATTTCGCTTTAGCATTGTATTGTTCAGTTCCATTCGTGTTGTTCAGTTTCAAGATTTCCTTCTTTTTCATTGCCGAGTAACATTCCATGCGTCTATACAGACCACATCTTCTTTATCCGTTCATCAATTTTTAGACATTTGGGCTCTTTCCATAATTTGGCTATTGTTGATAGTACTTCGATAAACATTGGGGTGCATGTGCCCTTTCAAATCAGCACTTTTGTATCCTTTGGATAAATTCCTAGTAGTGCAATTATTGAGTCATAGGGTAGTTTTATTTCTAATTTTTTAAATTAAAAAAAATTTTTTATGTCTTTATGTTATTTTGAGAGAAAGAGGCAGAGAGCGAGTGGGGGAGGGGCAGAGAAAGAAGGAGGCACATAATCGGAAGCAGGCTCCAGGCTCTGAGTTGTCAGCACAGAGCCCAACGCAGGGCTCGAACCCACAGACTGTGAGATCATGACCTGAGCCGAAGTCAGATGCCCAACTGACTGAGCCACCCAGGTGCCCCTATTTTTAATTTTTGGAGGAACCTCCATACTGTTTCCAGAGCGGCTGCACCAGTGTGCGTTCCCACCAGCCGTGCATAAATGTTCCTCTTTCTCCGCATCCTCGCCAACATCTTTGTTTCCTGAGTTGTTGGTTTCAGCCATTCTGACCGTTGTGAGGAGGTATCTTATTGTGGTTTTGATTTGTATTTCCCTGATGATGAGTGATGTTGAGCAACTTTTCATGTGTCCGTTAGCCATCTGGATGTCTTCTTTGGAAATGTGTCTATTCATACCTTTTGCCCACTTCTTCACTGGATTATTTGTTTTTATTGAGTGTTGAGTTTGTTAAGTTCTTTATAGATTTTGGATACTAGCCCTTTATCTGATATGTCATTTGCAAATATCTTCTCCCATTCCATTGGTTGCTTTTTAGTTTTATTGATTGTTTCCTTCACTGTGCAGAAGCTCTTTATCTTGATGAGGTCCCAATAATTCATTTTTGCTTTTATTTCCCTTGCCTATGGAGATGTGTCAAGTATGAAGTTGCAGTGGCCAAGGTCAAAGAGGTTGCTAGGATTTTAATGGTTTCCTGTCTCACATTTAGGTCTTTTATCCATTTTGAATTTATTTGTGTGTATGCTTTAAGACAGTGGTCTGGGTTCATTCTTCTGCATGTCGCTGTCCAGTTCTCCCAGCACCATTTGCTAAAGGGACTGTCTTTTTTCCATTGGATACTCTTTCCTGCTTTGTTGAAGATTAGTTTACTGTATGTTTGGGGGTCCATTTCTGGGTTCCATATTCTGTCCCATTGATCTATGGGTCTGTCAAGCAGGCTCCATGCTCACACAGAGCCCAACTCGGGGCTCAATCCCACGACCCTGGGATCACGACCTGAGCTAAAATCAAGAGTTGATCGCTTAACTGAGCCACCCAAGCGCCCCTCACTCTTAATTTAGTGGGAAGCACAATCCTGCCTAACTGAACACTGGAAAGCTGGGGCCAACAAGGGCATCTATAGATTTGTTAGGAGATTCTGCAGCCCCTCTGACCAGAGTCCGGGTGAAGAGTGGGGTGGCCATGGGCCGTCAGGAACACATGCAGGCAAATAGACCTGCACTCAGGGGATGGATGCAAGAGACAGAAAGGGAGAGGGGTCTGATGATGTCAGTGGCCATTGTCAGTAGGGAGGGGGAGGTTGTTAAGGTTGGCATTGCCACCATTTTAACGCGGGAAGCGTGTGCCCTCACTTATCATGGGGGTGAGCGTGCCTCCATGTGCTCCCCCTACACACAGGGAGGTGACAGTCTCAGCAGTGATGTGATCTCTTTCCTGGCCTCTTTTGAGACCAGAGGCGCAGACTGGCGAGAGGCTGGCCACAGTTAGCCGGCCTGGGAGATGGAGAAGGAGGGCCCGCAAGGCTGCTGGCATCCACACCCTGCCTGCTATCGGGTAGCGGACGGGTTGGCCTGCACAACGTTACACTTTCAGGAAGGAGAGTCATCCACAGATAAAGCGTTGTGATGGTTGGAAGGTGGAAGGTGTTGTTTTGTTTTGTTTTGTTTTGCCTTAAGGAAGAACCAACTTCAAGAACGTAACCTTATTCCTGTTTTTCTCTTCATCCTCTTGTGGCCTCACCTCTAGAAATCAGTCTCACAAGGAAAACACTCTCACAAAGTTATCTAGACCCGAGGATCACTATGCGTCATTGAAGAAAGCACTGCTGAATGCCACCACCGTAAGACCTGCAGCCCCTTCCCTGGTGAAAACCTCATTGTTTCTCAGAATGCGAATGCTCAGAAAAAGGCCAAGAAAAACTGTACACTCGTCCATTTATCCATCCAACAAACATTTTCTGAGCTCCTGTTATAAGCTAGGAATTATCCTGAGTGCTTAGGGATGCGGGGCCTGACCTCAGGAGTTGGGTGTGGTTGGGAGATCCACTAACATAAATGCCCTGCACTGAGGTGACCGGATCACCAGGGGAGAGAGCAGCGCGTGACAAAGTCACTAAGAAGGCATTGACTGCCCATCGTTCACTGTTTTACGAGTAATCCCAGCCTCTGGAACCTTCCCCGCTCCAGCCCAGAGGCTGTGGGTCCATCACAATGTGTAGCCCCTCCCAGGAAGTTTCTCTGTGGTCCAGGGAGTCTGTGTAAGGACTTGATTGTACTGGAGGAGGAGGCTCATGAGTGAGTTTGTAACTTGCTTTACATATTAGCTCCTGTCCTACCTAGTGTTTATGTAGAAAGCAACATTTGGATACTTTGGGAACATGCAGCCTTTTCCCAAGTTTGCTATTTTTTAAGAAAAAATTTTAATGTTTCTTTATTTTTGAGAGGTAGAGAGAGAGCATGAGCAGGGGAGGGGCAGAGAGGGAGGGAGACAGAGAATCCAAAGCAGGCTCCAGGCTCCAAACTGACAGCACAGAGCCTGACACGGGGCTCGAACCCGCAAACCACAAGATCATGACCTGAGCCGAAGTCAGACGCTCAACCGATGGAGCCACACAGGTGCCCAACCCAAGTTTGCTATCTACTAAGTACCTTCACAACCGAATCAGGTCAATATGGAGGAGTCCAGTGGATTGCTGGGCCTCGGACTCAAAGTTGACTGTGCACAGAAGAGGGGGTCCTCGGCCTCAGCCTCAGCCTGCCTTCGGGGCAGCTGAAGGGCAGCGTGCTGGGGAGGAGCCCTCGTGGCCTGGGGGTGGACCTCAGGCTTCGGAGCTTTGCCGTCTATACTGCAGACTGCAGCTCCTCTCTCTGTCCATCTAGAATGCCACTGCTTAGGGTCTCTGAGCCTAGTGTAGACTCAGAGACTTGGGGTTCTGTTTTCCTGGGGTGGGGGGACATTTTAGCTAGCCTGCCTCTTCTAACTAATCTCTAGAACCGTATGACCTGGTCTCTCGTACTGAATGAACAGTAACAATGAGTCCTTGCGCGGCTCCAGGCCCTGTCTTACGTGATTTACTTGTCCTCGCTCGCTTCCCCTCTCCGCACCTCTGTGAGGCAGACACTATCATTATCTCCGTTTGACCCTTTCATTTTGCCCTCATTTGCTGAGGAAAGGGAACGGTCAGTAGCAAGTTCCCACTGAGGCTCCTGGCCAGTGAGCAGTGGAGGTGGGGCTCCTGCCAGCCGCTCCGGAGAGGCCCACGGTGGCCCTGGGCAGAGCCGCCTGCGAGGGTGCCGGCTGGGCCTCCTCTGGGACCTAAGGGAAGGCTTTTGTGCGTTTGCCCACCTCAGCGCCTAGTGGTGCACTGATGTACTTTAATTAAAATGGTGAGATCTCCTCTCCGTTAATGGAGGACTGTAATAATGCCAACCACTCCAAATACTGGCCTATTTAACAGTCATGGATGTAGCGTTTCACAAGCAGAACTGATCAACAAGCACGTTGTGTGTGAGGAATCGAGTGGCTGCCCCACGCGGGCTGTGTGGGCCGCGGGGCCGTAACTGAACACACAGGTGAGCGATGCAAAGGCCTTGCCAGCGGTGAGCTCACACTCCGGAGTGTCACGTAACAGCAGCGACCATCCGATGCCTTGGAGTTGGTGGCTGCCACGTGGGATTTCCAACACCCGCCACCTCCTACCCCCTGCACCCCCACCGCCATTTGCCTTGGTCTTGAGCACGTTCTGGGACCTGGAAGGAGGAGGGCAGAGGGAGAGGGCGAGAGCCAGGGGTGGGGCGGAGAGGGCATTGTCGTCCGGCTATGGAGGACAGCAGTGGGAAGCAGGAGAGGGATGCAGAATTAGCACAGAAAGAAAGACAGCGTTAGAGCTGCTCCAGCCCATGCAGCCCTAGTGGCTGTACGTGCTATGTCTGCCGCTGCCACCTTCCCTCTGAGCGGACCCGCTCACCTCAGTCACGTCTTGAAATCCGGTGTGGCTCACTTTCTGTCCCCCGCAAACAGTTTGCACCCTGCCTGCTCACCACTCTTGGTCTCTGCATTATTATTTGCAGCCCACATGATTTTCTCAGCAGAAAGTCCAAAAGAATCTTCCAGAAAATACTAGAATTAATAATAGAAGTTAGAAGGTCAGTGTTCAAAGATCCATATTATTTCTGTAAGCTGTAATAATCAATTAGAAAAACAATCATTAAAATATTTCTAATATTATTTAAAAAGTCAAATGCCTAGAAACATACCTAACAAAAAATGAAAATTCTCTACATTGAAGACTACAAAGATTGCTTATAGAAATCATAACAATCCTTCACAAACTTTCAGTAAATATAGGAGTTAGAAATGCCTCCCAACTCATTCTCTGAGGCTGATATTACTTTATTGCTAAAGCCAGACAAAGAGATCACAAGAAAGAAGAACAAAAACCAATATCCTTCATGAATATTGCTGCAGAAATTCTCGGCAAGATATTAGTGAACCAAATTCAACAACACAAACAAAAGATTAAACGCTGTGACCATGTGGGATTTATCCCAGGATTGCAGGATTGGTTTGACTTCCAAAAAATCAATTAATATAGTACACAATATTAATAGAATTAAGGAAAAAACTCACATGATCATCTTGAAAGATACAGAAAGAGGATTTGAAAAATCCAACACTGTTTCATGATAACTTTCAGTAAAGCAAGGTGAACAGGGAAGTTCCTTAACCTGATGGAAGGCATCTACGGTGAACCCAGAGCTAACAGCATAGTTAATGGTAGGAGACTGAATACTTTCTCCCAAGATTATGAAAAACACAAAATGTCAGCTTTTGCTACTTCACTGTGACCTTGTACTGAAGTTCTGGGCAGGGAAATCCTGAAAGAAAAGAAATAAAAAGCATCCAGATGGGAGAGGAAGAAGTAAAACTGTCTTTATTTACAGCCAACTCAGTGGACCTGCACAAACGTCTACAAATAATAAATGAGTTCATCAAGGTTGTAGGATATAAGATCAATATGCAAAAATCAGTTCTCTTTCTATTAACTACCAATGAACATCTGAAAAGGAGCTTCAGAAAATAATTCCATTCACAATAAAATACCTTTTAGTAAATTTAACAAAAGTGCCAGACTTGTGCACTGCAAATTACAAAACGCTATTAAAAGCATTTAAATATAATGTAAATAAGTGAAGAAACATTCCACGTTCATGGATTGGAAGGTCGGTAGTATTAAGACGGCAGATCTCTCCAGATTGGTCTACAGATTCAACAGGTTCAATGCAAACCCTGTTGAAATGTCAACTATGTTTTTAATGTTTATTTATTTTTGAGAGACAGACAGAGCATGAGTGGGAGAGGGGCAGAGAGAGAGGGAGACCAGAGCCCATCTGAAGCAGGCTCCAGGCTCTGAGCCGTCAGCACAGATCCCAAAGTGGGGCACGAACTCATGAACCTTTGAGATCATGACCTGCGCTGAAGTTCGGTGCTCAACCAAGTGAGCCACCCAGGCACCCCATTTTTTTCAACTGTCTTTCTTTGCAGAAATTTTAAAAATTGATCTTAGAATTCATATAGAAATGCAAAGGTTGCCAACCTTGACATTTATGGTAAATTCAAGATCAGCAGGAAAAGGAATCATGCTTCCAGCAAACGGTCCTGAGACAATTGGATAGCCATATGCAAAAATGTAAACGGCCTTACCCCACCCACCTCTAAAAATGGGCCATAAACCTATATATGAGTTAAAATGACAAAACTCTTAAAAAAAAGGGCATATACATAAATCTCTGTGACCTGTGTTAGGCAAGTATTTCTTAGGACACTAAAAGCATGATCCATAAAGGGGAAAAAAGAAACCCATCAACTGGAATCATCACGAATAAAAAATTGTGTTTCAGATGATACCATTAAGCCACATTCTGGGAGAAAATAAGTGCAAATTCTGTATTGGGTAAAGGACTTGCATGGACACCAAATAAGAACTCTTTAAACTCAGTAAGAGGACAACCCAATATAAAACATGGGAAAAATATCTGCATAGACATTTCATCAAAGAAGACATACAAAGGGCGCCTGGGTGGCTCGGCCAGTCGAGCGTCTGACTTCGGCTCAGGTCATGATCTCATGGTTTGTGGGTTTGAGCCCCGCATCGGGCTCTGTGCTGACAGCTCAGAGCCAGGAGCCTGCTTCGGATTCTGTGTCTCCCTCTCTCTCTGACCCTCCCCTGCTCACATTGTCTCTCTCTTTCAAAAATAAACATTAAAATTAAAAAAAAAGAAGGCATATGAATGGCCAGCAAGCAAATGAAAAGGTGGCCAACACCATCCGACATCGGGGAAGTGTGAATCAGAAGCGTGCTGCACACCACTGACCAGTTCATGGCGACAATCAAGTCAGTTGACAGGGATGTGGAGATGGAGCTCGCACGCTCCTCCTGGTGGAAATAGAAAACGATAGAGTTATTGTTGAAACAACATGCTCGTTTCTTTAAAATTTAAACAGAAATCGACCACCTGACCCAGCAAGTCCACTCGCAGGTCGAAACACTCGTCCACACGAAGACTCGTGTGCAGATGCTCGCATCCACGTTACGCATGAGCTCCGACCTGGAAGCGACCCACGTGTTTACCTACTTGTGGTGAGATAAACAAAACGCTGCGTAGCCACACAGCGGGATCATAACGGGGATAAAAAAGAACAAAATACAGATCCCTGACACATCCTGGATCGAGCCGCAAAAGCGTCACGCCAAGGGATAGAAACCAGATGCAAACTGCATCCCGACGCATATACTGTACGCTTCTGTTTACGTGAAGTATCCAGAACAAAAGCGGAGGGACGGCGGACAGATCGGACGCCTTAGGTCGGGGCCGGGAGTGGGGAGTGACTGCGAGGAGGCACCTGAGGCTTCTCTTGCGGTGACGGAAACGCTCGGGAGCCAGATGGTGGTTAATGGTTGCGCGACCCGCTCCACGCACTGAGACCCACAGTTGTCCTGTGTGGACAGTAAAAATTTGATTCCCACTCCCTGACTAAAAAGCAATTCCTCTAAATTATCTAATTTTCCCTGAGAACCTTGTGTCCTTTTCTGGCTTTGGGGCCCGAAGTAACGGTTGACATTTACACGCCGCCTTGTCACTTATCAAGTCTCTCGGCCACGTTACTAGGCACACTGTCTCTCTGTGAGGAGGTCGGGGTTCTTCATTCCCCCTGTTTTTTCCAGGAAACAGTATCTCTTAATTTTGATATTTAATTGGCTTATTGGTGATTTTTTATTCTGGGGGAAGAATTTGCCTCACAGCGTTTTGCTGATAACACGTTTTCTTTATGCAGCATGGCTGAGATTTTTCTTGCTAAGTAATTGTCCACTTACGTAATTGGTGTGGTTGTTGGTCGTGGAAATAAGCTTCATTAATATGTTTAGGAAATTGGCAACTTGTTAATGGAATTGCCGGGAAGCTGTGTGCCCTGCGTGGCTGAGCCACAAGGCCCCCAGGCGGGGACAGGACAGGAGGCACTGTCACCACCAGCGCTCAGCCCGTCCCGAGGGGTCAGCATGTGCCTGCAGGATGGGTCTGTCTCCTGTCTTGGGCCCCTCTCCTGCCGGTGTCCTGACAGATGGCGTTGTGGAAGCAGCCCCTGCAGGGTCCCCGGGTCCCCCCCCCACCCCACCCCCACCGCTCTTGGCTCACGGTGTTACATAGTGACCCCCAATTGAGGGATTCTTGCTTCATCGTAATTCTAGTTGGGCAGAGCTCACTGTTTAATATATATAATGCTTTTCCTTCCTTTTCCCTTTTTCTAAAAAAGTTCCTTTATATACTCTCATGCTCAGAAACCCGACGGACAGATACGGGGAGAAGAATTGCAACATATTCTAAATTGTGAGGCTGTAAAAATCAGTGATTCAGAATTCAAAGAACTAATGCAGACGCTTGACCCTGGGGGCACTGGATGGGTCAATGTCAACAGGTTCACCCAACTGCTTGAAGAGAACTCTGAGGTGAGTTTTGTAACAACGTCACATTTGATTTTCTCTTTGTGGTGGGAAATTAAGTGTTCTTGGTGAAATACGGGAGGGAGGGGAAATCGGTCTTCAAGAAATGACTACATGTTTTTCAGCTGGGGTGGTTTTCACTGTAAGGAAGAGTTAGGTGAGTTGTTTCATTTTAACTCTTGAATTGTCTTATTCAAGGGTGATGCTGTACGTTTTCTGGAAAGCCACCCTAGAAGGAGGGCTCCTGCATACCCACCTCCTCACAGCGCGTCAGGAGGGCCCCTCCCGTCTTACGCGGGCATGTTTGGAAATTATTCCTCTGCCTCCCATTAAGAGTCTTCATGTTAGTTTCCCATCTTAAAAAGCAACTGCTTGTTGCCTCTGATGAGAGTGCTTGGTTGTCTTTTGACCGAAAGGCTGATGGATTTTTATTATCAGAAATCTCTGTAATTTGGGGCGCCTGGGTGGCTCAGTTGGTTAAGCGTCCGGCTTTGGCTCAGGTCATGATCTGGTGGTCTGTGGGTTCGAGCCCCACATTGGGCTCCGTGCTGACCGCTGAGAGCCAGGAGCCTGTCTTCAGATTCTGTGTCTCCCTCTCTCTCTCTGACCCTCCCCTGCTCACGCTGTCTCTCTCTCTCTCTTTCAAAAATAAATAAAACATTAAAAATATTTAAACAAGAAATGTTTTCATAATTTTAATAGCTATTAGCACTTAAAAATTTTAGGAACTTTAAAAAATTAGGTTAGTGTCAGGTAATGCATTTGATAGGCATCAGGAGATTCTTGTTGAAATGTTTGTTACAGACTTCTTTTTGCAGGTGCAAATGAGCTTTTCACCAATATTATGATTTCCTGAGCGCCCACCTGTGCAGGGTGGCGACCGCATCCTAAACCCACATCATTTGGTTCTTCTTGAGTCCTAGTTCAAAAGTACGTCCCAGGGCCCTCACACACAGGAAAGGATAATTGGACCTTCTCCTGAACTCTGCCCCCATGTTAGCTCCTGAGAATCACAGCTTCTGACCATCACAGCAACCCCGCACACAGCATCTCGCCCTGAAGACAAAATATGGGGGGTGCCTGGGGGCCTCATTCGGTTCAGCATCCGACTTCAGCTCAGGTCATGATCTCACGGTTTGTGAGTTCAAGCCCCACGTCGGGCTCTGTGCTGCCAGCTCAGACTGGAGCCTGCTTCGGATTCGGTGTCTCCCTGTTTCTCTCTCTCAAAATTAAATAAACATAAAAGGTTTTTTAAAATGTGGACAGTAGACCATCTGCTCTCCACGTGGCTGTGGCACGATCTTTGCTTACTATCAACCACACCCGTCACCTCCACGCCTCAAAGCCTCAGATGGGTGTCCCGGCTCCTTGGAGAAAGCAGAACTTCCTAACCTGGTTGACAAGGCGCCCACATGGTCCAGCCCTGCCGCCCCGCTCCCAGAGGCCTCGGGGGCCACCCTGCGCAGGTCCTCGGGAGCCCCCAGGCCCCTCCTCCATCCTCGGGGTGCTGCAGCGCCTGCTGGCATTCCCTTCATGCTCCTATCACCCGCTCAGGCCACTCTGCAGGTCTCAGGGCCCCTGGCGCCTTCCTAGGGACGCCACTGTCATTATGGGGCCACGTCTCTACAAAGACAGGGTAGAGACTAGCCCGGTGCCGGGCACACTCACCAAACAGTGCGGTGAGTGGATGAGTGAACATGTAGAAATGAATCAGCAAAATGAGAAAACACAGACATGCAAATGGAAGGGAAAACCCCACTAATTCTAACATCGAGGAGCTGTTATGAGCTGACGGTTACACTTCGGTGTGTGTTGTTTTCAGCATTATTGCCGTTAATATGCCAAACCTGTACATATTTAATGTATGCAATTTGATGAGCTGGATATGTACTTTCATCTACGATAACTTTTTTTTTTTTTAATGAAATACTGTAGGGGCCTGGGCGGCTCAGTTGGTTAAGCATCCGCCTCTTGATTTCGGCTCAGGGCATGATCTCGCGGTTCACGAGTTGGAGCCCTGTGCTGGGCTCTCCGCTGACAGGGTGCAGGCTGCTTGGGATTCTGTCTCTCATCCTTTCTCCCCGTCCTTCCCCCACCCACACACTTCCTCTCTCGAAATAAATAAGTAAACTTAAAGTCAAAATAAAATAAAATGAGATCCTGTAATTAATGACTTTTCAGTCCATGCTGCCCCTTATTAACATGCTGTTAATACTGCCAATAACAATTCTGCGGTATGATTAAAAGATACAAAGTAACGATTCCCTGTTGTATCCTAGGTGTTTGTTTTTCCCCTTTTATAAATTTTGCTACAGTGGATATTGTGGTGGCTGCTTTTTTACACCATTCTCTGAGTATTCTTTGAGTATAGATTCCTAGAAATGGAATTATTGGGTCATATTTTATTCTTCTGTTATTTATTTATTTTTTTTTTTTATTTTTGAGAGACAGAGAGGGACAGCACGAGCAGGGAAGAGTCAGAGAGAGAGGGAGACAGAATTGGAAGCAGGCCCCAGGCCGGACCTGTCAGCACAGAGCCCGACGCGGGGCTCGAACCCACGAACCGTGAGATCGTGACCTGAGCTGAAGCTGGACGCTTAACCGACTGAGCCCTCCAGGAGCCCCCATATTTTATTCTTTCAGTGCTTTTAATTATTTGAAAAGGGAATATATGCATAAAGTACAAAATGCAAAAGGCAAACAGGAACATGGGGAAAATTAAGATTTTCCCCACCTCTGTTCCCTCACCACCCCCAGGGGTGGTCACTGCTGCCCCACAGTCTGTAAACTAGCGAATCGTCCAAGATTGCCCCTTGTAGATCCTGGAAGTTTGCCTCCTTTTTCACGTTTACCATTCTGAAAGGCAGAAATGCCTCCCATTATTGTTTTATTTTGCGTTTATTTACTAGGTGACAGACTTCTTTTATGTTTATTGCACTTTTTTTTTTTTAAATAAGTGCAGGTTAAATGCTATTATCCCCATTTCCAGGTGGGGATTCGCGGGCAAAGATCTCAAGGTTAATTGACAGATCAGGGCCAAAGCTAACAAGCCGTGTCCGTCTGCCTCCAAAGCCCGCCCCGCTTTTATGAGTGATTTGTTTATATACTTTCTCTTTCCTGATTAGACAGGAAAACAGGCTGCACACCCCAAGACACCTTTCTTCCCAGCTTGGGACTCAGTAACACCCTCCCGCGAGGTCCTAGGGTGCCACCACCCCAGGTTACAGATGTGCCACTGGGTAAATATGTCTGTTTGTTTTATGTTAGGTGGAAGAGATCGTTCGTGACTCAATTACTAGGAATCTACAAGCCTTCTATAAAATGCTACAGTCATATGACCTCCGAGGCACAGGGCTCATTGGTCAGAATAATTTCAAGAAAGTCATGCACCTGTTCTGCCCCTTTTTAACAGCTGAGCATTTACTGAAGTAAGTTTTTTGGAAATGTAATGAATCTATGTCGCGGTTTTCATCAGGTTCGTGTATAGCCCTAAACCTTTTTCTACGTGTGTTTGCAGTACCGATAGGGGGGCTTGAGAATCACCGCTGTTTACTGGGTCCTTGCAAACGTAGGACACTGGTCAAGAGTTTGGCAGGTGTTCTGTGATTCAGTCCTTGCCACGACCATGGAAGGTGGCTTTTATTCCGTTTTGTGGGTATGAAACCAAGGCCTGGAGAAGTTACGTAGCTATTCAGAGTCACATAGCTAGGATACCGCGGAGCCCGCTTCCTTCCCAGGTCTCCGTGACTTCTCCACTCCTAATCGGGATGATGTCGCTCGCTCCCAGGGTGTCTGGCTAAGATCAGCCATCCTGCGGGAGACGCCGGGATTATGGTTCTGTTTCACGTTAGTTGAAAACTTGCCTTGTGGTGGCCGAGCAATGCTGGAAGGGGACAGGGATCTTAAGGGACAGAGGAGAGCAGCTTTGTGAAGGCCCCTGTGGGTTTCCGGCCCTGTGTCCCATTTACCCTGCCCGCGGCTGCCCTCAGGGCACCGAGGTGACCTGCCTCTCCGCGGTGACCTTGAGAACCTGCGGCTTGAAGCTTACAGCAGTGACGCCTCCCACGTCACTGCCTAGACGCCCCGCTGTCCACTGAAGCTTCTTGTCCTGCAACTCGGAGCTGCGTGACCTTAGGGACTATTAGCTCCATGTGTCCTACTGGGGACGGTGATCTGGGAGATGACTGTCGGTGGAAATCCAGTAGAGTCGCAGGGAAGAAAGTTAACTCGAATTTTCTTTCGGTCTTCCCAAATGGAAAGTTTAAAATCTTCTATTTGTTGTCTTTGATTACATCACATCGATTTCAGGTGACCCTAAACACGGTCGGTCTACTGGTAGCTGTTGGCCGCTGGAGCCTTCTGTCTGCGAGGCTAGAGGCACGTGGGGGACTGGCAGGCCATGTGGGGCTGTCCGGGCAGGAAGTTACACCCGGAGGAAGAGCATGGGGGGCTGCCGGGGGTCAGGCTGGAGTGACTGTGCAGATGGAGCGGGAGAACCGGGGTCATCGGGCGGGGCACCTTGACAGGTCATCTGGCTCCCCAGCCGGCACCTTAGAATCCTCTGGGAGGGTGTGCAGACCCCAGCGCCCGTGCGCTGTCCGCGGCGGGGCCAGGCCCGTTACACGGAGGCCCCCACCGCTCTGCTGCTGCAGGCGCAGTGGACAGGCAGTGCCCAGGGCAGGGGACGGTTTCAGAGCTGCGCTTAGTAAGGGTTACGGTGACCAGCACAGGGCGAGAGGAGGGTGGCAGTGGTGCCCGCAGTGGCAGTGGCACTGCAGAGGGGTGGCTGCCGGGTGGTCAGCTGGACTGAAGGAGAGGACTCGGGGACTCCGGATGTGGAGGTGGATGGGGGCAGGGCAGGGGCCTGGATGCCGGCCGGACACAGGGCCATCAGCCAGTTAGGAGAACAGAGTGACACTCTGGAAGGAGACTCCTGGAGGGCGTGGGTGCAGAGAGCCAGCTGGGCTGCAATGCGGTTCTGGAGTCTTCCTTGCACAGCCAGCCCGAGCATCTGTCGGGCAAGGGCTCATCTGGGAGCACATGGTGACCATCTGAGGTGAGAGGGCGTGGGTAGGGCCTGGCGGAACACTGCCCACTCACCAGGGACCTGGCCAACACGGCCAGTAAGGGAGGCGGAGGAGGTCAGGGTCATGGTCCAGAGTGCAGGCCATGTGGGCCGCTCAGGGAGCAGCACCAAGTCTGTAGGGCGGGTGGCACATGGGGTGAGCCCCCACACATCGTGGCTGTTGCCTTAGCAAGCAAGGCCTCAGGAGGGGCAGGGGAGCAAGACCCTCAGGCTGGGAGGGGCGAGGGGCACCCGCAGGTGCCAGTGAGGGGTGTGAACGCAGTGTTGGAAGTGATTGACTCCCGAGGCTCCAAGGGTGGAACCGTGTCAGGTGTGTGGTCTGGGCTTCATAAGTGCTGAGTGAGAAGGAAAGGGAGGAAGGAAGGAGGGACAGAAGGAAGGAAGGAAAGTAGGAAGGAGAGGGAAGAAGGGAGAGAGGGAGAGAGGAAGTGGGGAAAGGAGGAAGGAAGAAAGAAAAAACAAGTATGCTGGGGCACCGGGATGGCTCAGTCAGTTGAGCGTTTGACTCCTGATTGCAGTTCCGGTCATGATCTCAGGGTCATGGGATTGAGCCCCGCCTCCCAGTTTAAGATTGTCTCTCTCTCTCTCTCTCTCTCTCTCTCTCTCTCTCAAATTAAAAAAAGAGAGAGAAAGAAAGAATGAATGAAACCAGTGGATAATCAGTGCAGACAATTTCATCTCAAAGGTGAAAACCCCTCTAATTCCGTCTCCAGTCTCCAGTCTCCAGTCTCAACTACAGACCTGATGTTAAAACCCCGCTTAAAACTCTTGTTCGGAAAACATCCAGACGCTTTGAAGAATGGCTTCCCGGGCCCCTCTCGAGGGTCACCCCCCCCCCCAGAGCCCGGGCTCTGCCGCCAGACTGACGGCGTGCACATCCCAGCTCAGCCCTGAACTAGCCGTGCACCTGGCAGGCTCCCTCGCTGCTCTGCGCCTCCATCTCCTTGCTCAAACGCTACTTAGGAAAACGTGGGAAGGGTCAAAGGAGATCCTAGATGTAGACCCTCCACCCAGCGCTGAGCTCAAGAAACATCTACTCCCGCTGTTTCCACCGCTGCTTCGGCACCCAGTCCGGACCGACCTGCTTCCTGTTTCCCGAACCCCCACTCCCTCCACCCCCCGGCCGGGCCTCTAGATGGTCTGCTTCCTCGGTTCCAAATGCGGACTTGCCCGGCCGCTTGGCTCCATGAGGTGGGGTTTGCTTGGTCTGTTCACAGCTGTGACTGTGACACGTGTCATTACCTGGCAGCATAAACAGTTCTTGAAGCAGTGACATCAGTGGCTAGAGCTTCCGGAGAGGGGACGGCCTCAGAGCCCGTGCCGTGCCCCGAGCGTGTATGAAGCATCGTCATGATCATCGCGATGCTGGTATTACAGCTGCAGCGCGTGGAGCGCGTCCACGTGTCCGCGTAGAGCTAGGAGCCTCCTACCCATCGTGCCACTTCAGTTTTAGAGTGACCCTCTGAGGCAGGTGCGTGTTATAGACGAGGAGACAGGAGCTAGGAGACGTGCCCCAGGTCGGTGGTTCTCTACCCTCGGATAGGCTTAAAAGTTCTTGAGGACCTCAGAGGTTTTGCTCTATGGGACAGGTCGCTCACTATGACTGCATCGGAAATTCAAACTGAGACACTTGGGAAATGTTCTTGCAGAAAATCAAGGTGTATTTGCCCATTGTGTTTCCCTGTAGACTCGGAAAACATGAGGGCTTCAAAATTATGCCGTATCGGATGATGATGAGTTTACAGAAATTAGAGCAGGCGTAACCCAAGGCAGCTGGTAAGGAGCTAGTAAAGGGCTGTCAAGAAACTAAGCCAACCTCTGAAAACCCCCTCCGGCTCCTCACTTATACCCAAAACATTTGTACAGCCTTCGGAGACGTGAGAGGACACAACCTGCCTGAGCATACACTCTGTCATTTGTCACACGGTGTGTGGCCTTTGATAAACCCACTATGCACAAGAGGGGTAGTATTCATGTGAAAAGAGTTTGCGCCCCCCCCCCACAGCCCTGGAAGCACCCCCACCACACCTCATGCTCTGCCTTCAGTCCTGGAGCTGTTAAATCCAGGCCTTGATAGTCAAGCCCCGGGAGGCAGATTCCAGGGCCCACAGCCCGAGCCACTGCCTTTTACTGCCTCTTGTATTTTAACAAACATGTGGTGTATTGCTTAGGTCCCCAGACTTTACCAGGTTTGCCACAATGAGCGTATATAATTTTCATGATTAGAAAAATATTAACCAATAAAATGTTAGGGGGGAAAAGGAGTTCTTGCCCTATTGGTGGGCTCCTACAGTTTTCTCAAATATTCGCCTATGCCAAAACTCCAACGTAGGTACTTCCATGATTCCACCCCAGAACTTGCAATTTAAAAAATCGATTCTTTTTGTATTTGTTATGTCTTTACTGCAGCATTCCTTACAAATCATAAGCTGCACGTATTTAACTGATACAGTTTGAGGACCTCCATCACGTGTACACATCCACAAAGCCATCACAAGCCATCAGTCAAGATAGCGAACATTTCCACCCCTGCCCCCCGCAAAGCCTCCCCCTGCCCTCTGCAAGTCCTCTCTTCTACAGCCTTAGCAGCCACCGCTCCTTGTTCTGTCACTGCACGTGACTTCGAATTTTCTAGGGTGTGTACAAATGAAAGCACGTGGGATGTTCTCTTTTTCGTCGGGCTCTGTTCCCCAAGCATAATGATCCTGAGATTCCGTCACATTGTTACGTGCGCGTAGCTGGTTTCTTTTCATCGCTGAACAGTGCTGCATTCCTTCCCCCAGCTTGCGGGGCCACTTGGGGTTTGGCTGCTACAAACAAAGCGGAATAGATTGTGCAAGTCTTTGTATAGACCTTCTTTATTTCTCTCGGGCAGATGCCCAAGGGCAGAAGGGCTGGTTCCTCTGGGTGAATGCATTCAAGGTGTGTGTTCAAGGTGTGTGTTCAGGATGTGTAGTCAAGGGGCGCCTGGGGGGCTCAGTCGGTTGAGCGTCCAGCTTTGGCTCAGGTCATGATCTCACAGTTCGTGGGTTCAAGCCCCGCGTTGGGCTCTGTGCTGACAGCTCAGAGCCTGGAGCCTGCTTCAGATTCTGTGTCTCCGTCTCTCGCTGACCCTCCCCTATTCGCACTGTATCTCTCTGTCTCTCAAAAATAAATAAAAGACATAAGAAAAAAAAAAGATGTGTATTCAAGTATGTGTTCAAGATGTGTGTTCAACGTATGGGTTCAAGGTGTGTGTTCAAGGTGCGTGTTCCAGACGTGTACTCCAGGTGCGGGTTCCACATGTCTTCCAGGACAGTGGCACCATGCCGTCCCTCACCAGCCGTAGGTACTCCCGTCCTTGTCAGCACTTGGTAGGGTCAGTCCTTTGAACTTCAGCCATCCTCATGAGTGTGTTCTAATTATTTTTAAACTTCAGACTCTGCGGGAAGTTTCAGGATATCACTTCGGGAAGAATCCTCTACCGGAAATTTCTGGCACACGTCGGAATTAGTGATCCACCCACCACCTCTTCAGGTCTGGTTCCAATGGATCGAGCGTTAGGTGAACATCATCGTCAGGAGGAACAGCAGCCGCCGGACCTTCCTGAGAGGTAAAACCAGACAAAATGAAAGCACGTATCGAAACCACAGTGTCTGCTGTGGGGCAGGTGGTTACTTAGGGATTATTGGGTTGACCTATTAATTCTGGAAACTAAAGCACTCAGGTCTTCAAGGTCCGGGGTCTGGCCTCAGGTTATTCGCAATCGTAGTGGCCATCCTGGGTCAAGAACCCAGGACCTTCAGCGCCCAGAGAACCTGTCTGCCACTCAACCGTTACATGCCTCCGTTCACATTTGTTCTTTCCCAGAAACTTAGACTTCTTACCACTGTTTAATATTTATGGTAAAATATACCCATTAAGCCAGTTAACATTTTCTGACATGAATGATCGAATTATTCAAATGATCCCCAAATTGAATTGTAACAATAAAACATGCCTAGCAAATCTATTAAACATCGGCCTGATGAATATTCTAGCCCTTCCTCATTTTGAAAAATATAGGTTTAGTCTAATGGAAGGAGATGATTTTCACTTGCTGGTTCATAGCTTATAATAAATCCACAAGGAAAGTTAAAATGTAGACCTAGTCAGCAGACTTCGCTCTGTCATTTCCCTTTAAAAAGTCCTTAAGTATAGAGCAGCGGGAGTATTTTAGCGCTGTGCTAATGAAATTTGAATATCTGGGCATTTCAGTGGCAGCTTTATAAACGGGCAGAAGGAGGGTATTTTAAGAGAAAGGTGATGAGATGTGTCTGCCTCCTAAAACCAATGGAAGAGCTAATGGCAATTACGTGTTACATAAAATGTGGGCATTCCTGGAGAGCTCTTCAAAGCCCATGGAAGGACGCAGCGGGAGAGGAGTCCTTCCTCCATGACTGTCGCCCCGCTCCCCCTCTCCCTCCGCTCCAGTGGGGTCCCAGAGACTACTGGAGAGCCGAAGAAATCATGATCCTCAGTCCCACACTCTCTCTACCACGCAGCATGTCACATAAAATCTAGATTTTATAAATCTGGGTGACTCTATAAATCAACTCGCAATAATTGAGAACTTGCCTTCTGTCCCATGGCTGTTTGATGACTTTTTGGACCTGGTTCCTGCTAAGGGGCCTATTTAATTTAAAGCTTTGTAAAGGGCTCTGACTTTTCATTTTCCCACTTCGCACAAGTATTTACTTTTCCCGGCCACGTTGGCCAGTCACATGCCCCGTTCAGCCTGCTCAACGCACAGTTGAGAACCTGAGCCCAGGGATGACGGTCCCCACCTCCCTGGAGCTCCCAGCTCTGGCCTGCGGCCACGTACTCACCCACAGGGAGAGTTTTCAGCTGACACAGGGCTGCGGACCTCTCTGGAACCCACAGCCATGGGCAGGTAGGAAGTTCTCCAGCCCCTCCGTCCATCTGAGCATCCGGTTCCTTGTTTGTGAGAAGGGGCTGGTCCACCTCCTTGTTGCCCTGGGCTGAACCGAGGTTGGGTGAGGTCTGTAGGAAGCACTTGCTGAATTCCTGATTGTGATTTTAGAACCAAGCCCGCTGGAGACAAAAGCACCCTGACCAAGAAAATGACTAAGGATGGAGCGATTGGAGAGCTCAGGAGATGTATCCAGCAGCAGGACCCAGCATTCCGGAAAATATTTCTTGAATTCAGCAAGAAACCTGACGGCAAAGTTAATGCGCAAGACTTCAAGAAGGTAGGAGAACGGGGTTCTCTGTGTTTCTGAGTTTCCTTTCGTTGCGGGAGACGTTCTGTTGTTTCGTTACACTACCGGCCTCTAACGCGCAGGCATGACATTTGCTGTGAGGGTTCATTCCCTTACCGGCAAGCACACCCATTCCTAGGCATCGTTCAACAACGTAAAAGGATTCTTTTGGCCAAAAATATCTTTGGCAACTCCCCTCAGAGGATACATATGGACGTGGCCAGTTTTTTGGTATTTAAACTTTCGAAACAAAGCGATCACCGAAGTGGTGTTTGGTTGGCTGCAGGGTGCGCGTCCTGGGGCGGAATGGGCCCTTCCCTGCCAGCGAGGAGGTCGGTGACGCTGTGGTCACAGAGCCGGGGTCTGTTCCTCGAGAACATGAAAAAACAATCTGGCAATAAAAACGGGGAAGTTCAGCGTGCTGATTTGCATGCGCTTATGGGAGCCGGAAGGTTCTGCCAGAAAGGACTCAGCTTGAAGGGTTCTGCATAGACTCCTCAGGAATTAATTTCAATGATTGCCTAAAATTCCTCATACGACCCCTCCAGCTAATCATCTTCGGCTATTTTTAAGAAAAGCATTGCAGTTAATATGTAGCAGTGTCTGTGTGGACAAATTTAGAAGAAGGCAATGAAATATATTTCCAAGAAGAGAATAATTGTATTACAAGCTTACTATTTTTTCTCGCGCCTGCCGCCATGCCAGGCGCTGTAATAGGCTCTGTTCTTATTTTCTCTCCGAGCTGGCAGCATCGCTGAGGCTGGATAGAGGAGGGGGCGGGACTGGCCAGACCTGCCCCCCACCCCCGCCTACCCCAGACTGGATGATGTGCAGACATGAGGCATGATGAGGGGACAGATTCAAGAGACATTTGGGAAGAAAGGGTGGTGGGTAAGAAAGAGGCACGTGGGTAAAGAGTGGCTCCTAATCTCTGGTTTGGGGGGACCGGGGGGCTGACAATGAGACATCGGTAACTGGTGAGCGGGGTGGATGGTGGTCGGTGGGCGTGAATCGCCCGATGCTCCCAGGGCACCTTGTCCTAGACTCGTTGGTCCCCAAGTCCCCTGGCACAGTCCTGACCCCTCATGCCCCACAGTATTGAATGACCGTAGTGCTCAGTGCTCTCGATTATCCACCAGGCTGCCGCTGAATTTTCAGAGGGACCGTGCGTACCTTAGAGAAGGGCAGTGGGTGGCCGCAGAGCGGGGACCCCGGCCCTGACCGCAGGCTCCCGGCACCGCTCTTCCCCTGCTCACACGAGGAGGCCAGGAAGCCCAGTGGTCAGCTCTTCTATCCTAGGGCCTCTGCGCCATCGCGAAGCCAGTGCCCCCCTTGTGGGCATCTCCGGTTCGCATCCCAGAGCACCCTGCTGAGACCGTGGTCTCTGTCCCCTGCCTGCCTGCTGGACATCCGCACGCAGGTGTCCAGAGATGCCGGCGTTCCCACCAACGGCACCCTCTTCCCAGTTGCTGGGGGCTCCAGTCTGGGGGCTTCCCTGAGTCTCCTCTTTCCTTCACACCCACACCCGGTGTATCGATAGAGCCAATGGGCTTTGGGTGTTCTAGGCCCAGCGGCCAGAGCCACGTGCCAGCAGGTCCGTCAGGAGGGGCCACTCCTGCTCAGACCCCCCCCCCGTGGCCCCCTCCTCGCCCGAACACAAACCTGAGTCCTGGCGGGGCCTCGAGGGTCCTGCAATGCCCAGCCCCGAGGTGCCTCTTTGACTTCCACTCGCACCCCCTCCCCCTGCTCACCTCGCTCCGGCCACGCTAGCCTCCTGCTCTTCCGCAGACGGCTCGGCCTTGGCAGTAGCTGTCCCCTCCACCTGGAGGGCGTCCCTCTGATAGCTGCGTGACTGTCCCCCTCACCTCCTCCAAGCCTTCGTCCCCCCGAGGCGGCGCTGACATTCCTGCTCTCCGACCCTGAGCCCCGTTACCCCATTTTCCTTCTCCGGTGTTACCACCTGCCGCCGCGCAGACTGGGCTTAGGATCCTTTCATTCTTCGCTTCGCTCTGCTGTTTGCTCGATTTCCTCCATTAAAACATGCTCTAAAGGTGGACAATGTTATGTCTTTTGGACAGTGATGCGTCCCAGATGCTTGGCATGAAGCAGGGCCCAGCATTTACTGAGTGAGCGGATGAGCTTAAAGACTAACTAGAGCCCCCAGGGGAACCCAGGACGGCGGCCACTTGGGGACTGAGGGAGGCGGGTGTTTCAGAAGCCCACCGGGCTTCCTAGGCGTGAGGCTGGCTCCCACACCGCCCATGGCGAGGCCCAAGCCCCCCAAGCCCTCCTCCGCCCCCTGAGTTTCCCTGCGTTCTTGCTGACCTTGAGGGGCACCCGCCACACTCTTGCTCTGCTGCTTGCTTCTGGCAGTGCCTGAGCGCCTGTCCTTCTCGCTCGCGGGTCTCCTGGCTTCCCCGAGAATTCCCTGCCTCCTGAAGATGCACCCCTGGCGAGGGGACAGGGAAGGGGAAACCACGAACAGACAGGCCCAATGTGCAGGGAGGAACGTTGGCGGGTGTTTTAACGACCAATTCGCTGGGAACCCAATCAGGCAAACTATCGGCTGATACCCCCTGGTGACTTGTGGGGTTTAACCTTTGGGAAGCATCCTGTTGTTGACCAACGTTGTAGCCCAAAAATCAACCACCACAGGGTGATTTTAAACAGTCCACTAGGGACCTAGGTCTGAACTTCAAAAGCTGGTAACTTCAAAGCATTATGTAAATATAAACTTCACAGTTTGTTGAAGAGCTTGTTTCCCCCACCAGTGAGGTCAGAGCTGGAGAAATCATGGTCGCACACCGCAGAGAGAAACTGGAATTTAGATTAGACCCAGTGCAGGGCATCTGGGCATTAAAGGTTTGGGAATGTGGAACCTTCCGAAGGAAGCCTTTGGAATCGACTCCTCTGAGAAAGATTAATGACACTAATAAGGGTGTAATTGTAGTAACAGCAGTCATGACAGTTGCAGTGACAGTGACGGCTGTCCCTGGAACAGTGGCAGTGCTGGGCATGGTCATTTCTACAGCCACGGTGATCCAGCACCTCCGGTGCGCCTGCATTCTGGAAGTTGCTTCACATATAGTATTTTTGTTTGTTTGTTTTTTATTTATTTTTCTCATATAGTTTATTGTCAAGTTGATTTCCGTATAACACCCAGTGCTCTTCCCCACAGTGCCCTCCTCCATGACCATCACCCTCTTCCCCTTTCCCCCTCCTCCTTCAGCCCTCAGTTCGTTTTCTGTATTCAAGAGTCTCATGATTTGCCTCCCTCCCTCTCCCTGACTCTTTCTCCCCCTTCTGCTCCCCCATGGTCCCCTGTCAGTATTTCTAATCCTCACGGCAGCCCCGTGGGGCACACATTACACTGGGCCCGTTCACAAGTCAGGGGGCCAAGCTCAGGCGTTAGGACAGTGGCTCAGCATTGTTCCGCTGGTAAGCCGTCCAGGCACCTGGATGGGAAACCACGTTGGTCTCTGTCAACCTCAGCCCCCTGCTGGGTGGGAGATGGGTTTGCTGGGTATACTGTGGGTTTGCTGGGTTGTATCTGGCCTCAGAATTTTGTAAGAAGAACATTAATTTTAATAACAGTGTTCTTGGGGCGCCCGGGTGGCTCAGTCAGTTGAGCGTCTGACTTCAGCTCAGGTTATGATCTCACAGTTCATGGGCTCAAGCCCCACATCGGGCTCTGTGCTGGCAGCTCAGAGCCTGGAGCCTGCTTCTGATTCTGTGTCTCCCTCTCTCTCTGACCCTCACCTGCTCATGATCGGTCTCTCGATGTCTTTCAAAAATAAATAAATGTTAAAAAAATGTTTTTTAAAAACAGTGTTCTTTACGTCTTCCTGTCATTTTGTTCATGGATATGCGATGTTCTTACCCTCCTTTTCCCCCAAATCTGAACCACACCAATTAGTTTGGTGCTGTGGTTGCCATTTCATCCCAGGGGAATTGGGGGTGAGACTCTCCGTCACGCGCACCTGCCTGCCCGGTCCGCATGCAGGCGGTTGTTCTCATTTGAACGGAGGCAGTGCTCAGTCGTTTGCCCAGATACCTTGTCCTCCAGATGAGAAGTGCTCGTTATTTATTCCCACCAGCCACTGCCTCACCACTGGCGGGGGAGCAGAAGGTGGCCAGCCATACAGGCTCAACGAGGGAGAGGTGTACTAGAATCTCGGATGGGAACTTAGGGGTCACCAAACCCAGGGAGCCCCTGCGTTGGCATTGCTGCGAACACTGTTTCCGGTTTCACCACTGTGACAAGGAAGGTTCTGTGTACAGTATGATTTATTTGTTAATGGATAGCGTCCCCTCGGTTTTCTCTCTTTACTATAGAATTATCAGGGTTTCTGCAGAGTGAGGTGACCAGTGATGGCACAGAGTCAACAGCACTGGGGGTCTTAATGAGCTCGGTGCTTTCTGTGGTCAGGTGGGTCGTCTCCCTGGGGGGGGGGGGCGCCTGTTCTGTCTGGAACGCCGCTAGACCCGGTCCGGGCACGTCGCATCCGACATTGAGCCAAGTCTCACAGCAAGCCTGAAGACATCTCGTCTCCCAGGAACTGTCCTGTCCCCCATCATTGCTTTCTCTGGTTGTGTGCCGCACGGCCCGTGACTTTCGCACACTTCGTAACACCTCGTTTTGTTTAGATGACAAGTTAAGAGCCGGCGGCATTGGTGCAGGAAGGCTGGCGTTGAACTTCAGGGTGATCTAGAACCTTTATATTCCTTCTGTAGATGCTTTTCCTCTCGCCCTCTCCTTCCATGCTGACCTGGCAGAAAACCCCCAAACCGCGGCCTATGTAAGAGAGGTGGTTGCTTTCCTATCTCATAACCCAGGTCACGTCTGGCTTTCTCTCTTTCACCCTCCCGCCCATGCATGGCAACACAGCTGCCTGAGCCCGGCCATCACACACACCTTCCAGCCACACAGAAGGGCTGGTGAAGGCAAAAGGCTTGAGCCAGGTAAGTCTTTTTTTTTTTTTTTTTTCAGGCACCCTTCTGGAAGCTTCTCTCAGCAGCTTCATCTTATGGACCAGGCTGTGTTATACAGAGGATTTATAGGGGGACATACGTGATTTTTTTGCTGGGTACATAACTACCGTCAGAAACACAAGGTTCTGTTCCTAAGGGAGAAGCAGATACACGTCAGGCAGGGGGACGTAATGGTCTCTGCTGTCCTTTCTCTCAGGAAGCACTTTGAGGGTGTCTGCTACACTTGGTACGGGACTGAACCACGTGGGGACGTGGAGAAGGCAGAGGTTTCGTTGCTTGGGGCCAGTGACCCATGGGGACATAAAAGGACAAACCAGAGACACGTAGGTCGAGATTAGTCTCACTGCATAATCAGACTGGCCGAGCTGCTCCATCCGTCAGGAATCTGAGCGCAGCTTTACGACGACAGTTCCCTATAATTGGCTGTTCCTGATGGGAAGTTGTTATTCCTCGTCCGCAGTAAATACACTGTACACTGTTCACTGTTCTCCTCGGTCCCCTCGCCGGCATCGCGGCGGAGGCCTCTGGAGACAGACACAGGGCTGCAGAGCTCATCAGCGAGCCCGCAGAGCCCCTGAGACCCGCGCTAGCAGAGTGAGAGTCTAACAGCCGCCCCCCCCCCGGGCCCCAGATCCGCGGTGCCCACGGCTCCTTGCTTCTCACCTGCCTTCCTTGGGAGGAGGGGCGCCTTCCTTCCTCCTCCCAGCAGGGCCCCCCCAAACCCTATGGGGCTGGTCAGACTCCCGTGTCCAGGAACTGGCCCCTTCCCCCCGTCCCAGACCATCACTACATAACCACACAGACTTTCCCGCTGGGGGGTCCGGGACCTGCATATAAACTAAGCTCCACAAACACCAGCAAGCCTCTCAAAGGCCTCGGATGTGGGTGAGCAAATTAAATGAGGGTGGTCACTCCAGAAGTTGGCTTTTTTTTAAAGCTGAGTATTAACTCTCTTCCTTCATCTGGTTTTAAACCTTCCATCGGGAGCACACAACTCCGGTCAACAAAACAGACGTTTGAAACCTCTTGATCGTATATTATGGCCAGTTTCGCAAGGGAAAAAAACAAAAATAAGGGAACAGTAACGGACAAACACGGAACGAATTCTTGCCGTTTTCGACAACATGCGTGTACCCCGACAGCATTATGCTCCGTGAAGTAAGTCGGACAAAGGCAAATACCATATGATTTCACTCACACGTGGAATCTAAAAAACAAACCTAGTGAGCAAACGAAAGAAAGGAAGAGACTCATCGACACGGGAAAGTGTTGGTTTCCAGAGGTGGGAGGGCCTGGTGACCTAGGTGGAGGGGATTTCGAGCTCCAGGCGTCCAGCCCTAAAATACAGAAGTCGTGGGGACGTAGCGTGCCGCACAGGGAATGGAATACTGTCCACGATGTTGCGATAACTTCCTATGGTGACAGGTGGTAACTAAACACACTGCGGGCACCCTTTCGTAATGTATAAGAACATCGAATCGCTCTGACATTTACCCAAAACTAACAGGAGGTTGCATGTCGATCAATACTTCAGTTTAAACATTTTTACAACAGGGCAAACTGAAACTTTGATAGCAAGAGACACAGATAGACCCACACGGAGTCAGAGACCCTGAGAGCAGATCTTTATGGGGTCATCTCCCCACATTTGCCCTTTTAAGGGTTTTGCTGCTACAGGCTTTTGAGATCACATTACAGTTTGACTTGTTGGGGGTTCAGAGAGGCGGTCTCCATGCTCCGTCTGTGGCCCAGTCAGCGTCAGGCTTTCTGTCTTCGTTGGGGGAGGGGCACTCAGGACTCCGGTAAGAAAGCGCCTGAGGAGGAGCAGAGGAAGTGCTGTGCTCCTGAGGACCGGTGGCAGGGGCAGGAGGGGGCGACCTGGTTCTTTAGCTCTGTTCCCAACAGCTTCCCGGCGGCGCTCCTGCTATAAGGTCATGCAAGGTGACCGGCTCGCATGCGCACTTTTGCCGCACCACGCCTGGCACGCCTTCCTCAGAAGTCTGTGTGTCTCCATCCTCTGGCAGTAACGCCCTGCCAGAGGCCAAAGCTGGATTCGCTCCGCATCTGGCTGTGCCCAAATTGGCCGAATCTTCCAGAGCAGGAGCCGTTGCAATAGACCACGCTTCCCAGGCTTCGATTTTGCCTTGTGGTCTCATGGCCTGTCTCCCTGGAGGGCCTTGGTCCCCGAAGTGCCGCAGTGCGGAGGCTTGTGTGCAGGTCCAGAGGTGGGTGCTAGTCTGGAAAGGGAACCCAGTCAGGGTGCCTGGTTTTGCCGCTCCAGCGCCACCAACGTTGCGGAAGCTCTGCCGAGGGGCCCCCTTCTTGGCCGGACCCATGTCCTCCCTCCGTGCCCCTCCCAGAGTCAGCAGGTCTCCCCAGGGAAGCGGCCCTCACACAGCGGGGCTCACCTCTGAAGGGTCCTTCTCGCCTTGGGATTTCAGTCCCCTCAGACCTCGTGGCCTCCTTGGCTCTCCGGTGCCCTGTGTTACCTTGTAGTTGCTCGGGTGCTTCTAGCTGTTTTCATCAGCAATGTTAGCCCATGAGGAATTACTCCATCCTGCCGGGAAGCAGGTGCAGTCTGTCCGTTTTATTAGTCTTTCCAAAGTAACAACCTCGTATTGTTATTCCTTCCTTTTATGTTTGTTTTATATTTGTTTATTTCTGCTGTTAGGTCAATGGTTTTTTTTCTTCCTTCTACTTTATTGGGATAATTTGCTTTTCTTTTCCTCGCTTCTTGAGATACAGTATAAAGTCATTGCTTTTTAGCCTTTATTTCTCTCGTGTATGAATTGTTGGCTATACATTGCCCTCTAGGTACAGGCTTCGCTACATCCACAAGTTTGGGCATATCTATGACTATATGTTATAGTTTCCCTTGTGATTTCTTCTTTCAACGGTTTATTTAAAAAGTGTATTTTTTTTCTATTTGACCCAGCTGTCTCATAGAGCTTCTTGACTTTTTTTTAAAGAACATTCAGCTATTTCTATTAGTCCATTTCCCCCTCTGTTAGCTTATTGGTGAGAACATTCTCCTGCCATTCATATAGAGGCATCCTTGTCTTACAGTTTGTGGTTAAATATAGATGATTATGTCTACCACTTCCCTAACAGAGCTGGATTTTAAAATGCTTTAATATCAGGGCGCCTGGGTGGCTCAGTCAGTTAAGCATCCGGCTCTTGGTTTTGGCTCAGGTCATGATCTCATGGCTTCATGGGTTCAATCCCTGCACCTAGCTCTGCATTGGCAGTGCAGAGCCTGCTTGGGATTCTCTCCCTCTCTCCCTGCCCCTCCTCCATCGTGAAGTCTCTGTCTCTCTCAAAATAAATAAATAAATAAACTGAAAAAAAATGCTTTAGTTTCAGTTACCCTTATCTTTTGTGAGTTATTGTTGTCACGCATTTAAATTTTACATGTAAGTTAAAGTCTGCAAGATATTCTTATTATTATTATCATCATTATTATTATTATTATAAATAAGCTGTCATATGTATCTACATGTCTAGTCTTTTTTTTTTTAACATTTTTATTTATTTTTGAGAAAGAGAGACAGAGTGAGCAGGGAAGGGGCAGATAGAGAAGGAGACATAGAACCCAAAGCAGGCTCCGGGCTCCGAGCTGTCAGCACAGAGCCCAACATGGGGCTCGAACTCACAGACCATGAGATCACGACCTGAGCTGAAGTCTGACTGAGCCCCCCACATGCCGCATCTACGTGCCTAGTCTTGCTCTTACATTTCTGTGCTTGCGCCTGCACTCATTTTTATTCTGCCTAAAGACTTCCTTATGTCCTCCTGCTGATGTGAGCGTGCGGCAGCCAACTCTGAGTTTCCATGGTTTGCTCCATTTTCCTTAGTTGTTACCTCCGGTCCTTCTTCTGGTCCAGGACGCCCTCCAGGACCCCACATTACAGTTCATTGTCACGTCTCCTTAGCTCCTCTTGGCTGTAACAGTTTCTTTCTCAGACTTACCTTGTTTTTGAAAACCTTGTCAGCCAGATATTTTGAGAACGTCACTCTATTGGGATTGGTGTCATATTTCTCTCCCGATTAAAGCAGGGTGATGTTTTTGAAAGGAAGTACCCTCTGATAGCATCCTATCAGGGGACATGCCATCAGCATGACTGATCACTGTTGATATTGACCTTGGTCACCTGACTGGGGCATCTCTCAGCCTTCTCCACTGTAAACTTACTCTTTTTTCCTTCCCCTTCCATACTGCACTCTTGGGGGAAAAGTCACTATGCGCAGCCCACAGTGAGAGTGGGGAATTATTACGCTGCATATCTTCAAGGGCAAATTATCTATATAAATTATTTGGAATTCATCTGCATGGGAGATTTGTATCTTCTGTCTCGTGTATTAATTTATTCATTTATTTATATCAGTATGGATTAATGCTTCATTATCCACTGAATGTCTGTATGATCCTCATAGGGTTTCCTTTTCTGCTCCTGTACTGACAATTTCTTAATCTTTTCTTTGTTTCTCGAATAATTTAGCTGGAAGTTTATTGTTTATTGATTGATAATTTTTATAAAACAAGCTGTATTTTCACTGATTTTCTCTATTTGTCTATATTCTATTTCATTCATTTCTACACATATCTCTCATCTCTTTTTTTATACTTACTTTACTTATTTTTACTTCCTTTGGATTTAATTTCCCTGACACAGAAGGGGATTTTTTTTCTTGGAAAGTTCACCTTGAGAACCTGGTAGCATTTCTGGTGGTAAAATCCATGAAACTGTGCCCCCCAACAAAGATTGGACCGCCCAGGAGTTTCCCAGTCTCAAGCTATTGCTCATTTAGTCTGAAGCAGGTTGTCAAAATTACCACACAAGTGTTTTTACCAGTTTGTGGCTACAGTGGCTTCCGCTCCGGGTTAGCTGATCTTGGATGGATTGTGTATGTTCACCTGTTTCTCCAGATATCAGATTTCTCTGATGGCTCTAAGAAAAGTTACTGGTTCAGTATGTTCAACCTTTTTCCTGCTGTAACAATGGAAATGATGACTTCCAAACTCTTCACATGTTAAACGTGGAAGCAGAAGTCCACTCTTACTTTTTAAAGATATTTTAGCTGGGGATAATAGCATTTGAGGTCGGCAATTACTTTCGCCTGGCATGTTTAAAATATCCTTCCACTGTCTCCTGCCTTCTATCAGTTGTGTTGATAAATAAACCATCAGTGTTACTGCTGCACATTTGAATGCAATGTGTCTTTTTCTTTCTCTAGCAGTTTTTAGGATTTTTCTTTTGGTCTTTGGGCTTTAGCAGTTTTCTAGATGTGTCAAGGTGTTACTTTCATTGAATGAACTCTGCTGGAGTTTACAAGTCTTCTTGAATCTGTAGGTGGTTGTGTTTAATAAATAAATTGTGGAAAATGCCCAGCCATTATTTCTTTTCCTTCTACTTATGCCGGTTTTCTCTGTTCTTCTTAGACTCCACTTATGGTTGTTAGACCTTCACAATATCTCACTTGTATCTCACTGTTTTATGCATTTTCTGCTATTTTTCTTTTGGGACTTCAGTCCCAGAATTTTCCAGTTCATTGATCCTGTGTTCTACTTTCTCTAATCTGCGGTTAATTTTATTCATATGGTTCTTAATTTTGGTATTTTTTTCAGTTGTGAGATTTCCATTTGGTTATTTTTAATATATTCCATATTTGTGTCTTTTCTTCTGCTGTCTCAACATATGCCTGTATTTTCTTGAACATATTATAGCTATTTAAAGATCTTTTTGGGGGCACCTGGGTGACTCAGTCAGTTGGGTGGCTGACTTCAGCTCGGGTCATGATCTCATAGCTTATGAGTTCAAGCAAGTCCCAGGTCTGGCTCTGTGCTGACAGCCTGCTTCAGATTCTGTGTCTCCCTCTCTCTCTGCCCCTCCCCTGCTCACTCTCTCTCTCTCTCTCTCTCAAAAATAAACATTTTTAAAAACTAAAAAAACAAAGATCCTTTTCTTTTCCCCCTGCTAACTCAGTATCTGGGTCACCTATGGATCTTTTTCTATTGTCTTCCCCCGCCCCTTGACTTTGGGTCCCACGGCTCTGTCTCTGAGCGCACCAGACGGATTTTTATTAAATGTCAGATGTTGTGTGAAGAAAATTCAGAGGCTCTAGACAGTGGTACCATTTCCCTTGTGAGGCAGATAGAGTGGAAACTGATAACCTTAATCTAGTTAAGGACTGAGCTGATTTGAAGACTGGATCTAAGGCTCCATTTGATTTTTTTAAAAAACTCCTATTCCTAGGGTATAGCCTCCAAAGTTTGTAACTCAGAATCTGGGTTATTCTCTGAGCCTTTGCTCCTGAGAAATCCTGACCTTTAACTTTTGTCTGTCAGGACCACAAGGTGACAAAAGTTTAAAAAAATCCCATCTGCCTTTCAGAAGCTTTCTACCTTGACACTTAGCGTTCTGCCCCACATTCCTTCTGAACTCAGCCCACGTCTTGAGGGGAAGCCGGCAGTGTTGGGCTCAGCCCTCCTTCCCCTTCGCACGAGGAATCTACTCAAGTCTCTGGTTTTGGGATCAGGCCCCATGAGCTCATCACAAGTCCTGTTGGCCTCTTCAGGTCCCCGGGTCCCCAGTGCCACCCAGCCCTGGGCCTCTTGCCCTGCTCCCAGAACGCATGGGTGAGGGGCCCCCTCCCCTCAGACTGTTGGCCCTTGGAGGCCTGGTTGCCTCTGCAGCTCCCTGTACTACAAAGAGATGTTTTGCGGTATTTTATCTGGCTTTTCTGTTTGTTCTCAGTGGAAATATAGACCTTCTACAACGTGCCCCCACACCCTGGACAGCAACCATTCCCTTTCTGATGGGCATTCACTTCTTTTTTCTTTTCTAAAGTCTCTTTAAACTATCTTTCTTTATGTGTCTCTAATACTGATGTTTTTATTTCTGTGGAATGGATTTCCAGGAATAGGATTACGTAGTCAAATATTACACACACACACAACACACGTTGTCTGCATTCTAAAGCCACACTATAGCATTTCCTACTTTTTTTTTTCCAAAATTTACTTTTGAAAGACAGAGAGAGAGTGTGAGCAGGGGAGGGTCAGAGAGAGAGGGAGACACACAATCTGAAGCAGCCTCCAGGCTCTCGGCTAGCCATCAGCACAGAGCCCGACGTTGGGGCTCAAACCCACGAACCATGAGATCATGACCTGAACTGAAGCCGGACGCTTAACTGACTAAGCCACTCAGGTGCCCCTAGCATTTTTTATTTCTAAGAGCTATGTATGAGAGTACATTTTTCTACAGCCCCTGTTAGCAATAGGCACTATAGCTCTTTAAAATTTTTGCTAGTCTGATAGTTTTAAAGTAATAGCTCGGTTTAACTTTCATTTGTATTTATTTCCCTGACTACTAGTAAATGTGTGATTTTCTTGATATTAGGATTTGTTCTCCTGTGAGTTGCCTATTTACATCCTTTGCCCTCTTATCAATGTTTGAGAGTGTTTATTATAGATATCATTATTTATCCTGTGTTCATAAGATGCTTTGAATTCTCAGTTTGCCCCCATTCTCTGGATTCTCACCCCTGAGACTCTCTTTGCTGCAAGGCTCTCTCTCTCTCTCTTTAAAGTTTACTTATTTATTTAGAGAGAGAGAGAGAGAGAGTACAAGTAGGGAAGGGGCAGAGATAGAATCCCAAGGAGGTTCCACAATGTCAGTGCAGAGCCCGACAGAATTGAACCCGCAAACTGTGAGATCATGGCCTGAGCTGAGCTCAGGGTCAGACACTTAACTGACTGAACCCCCCAGGCGCCTCTGTATCTCCCTTAATTAGACCCCAGCCTCTGCCTTCGCATTTGACTTTCGCATTTGACCAGTTCCAGCCGCTTCCCTCCGAGGGCACCGCTGGCTGGCACCGCATCTCTGTCCCTGAATCGTGGGCTCAGCAAGGCCACTCACCTGTGCCTTCTCCGTTCTCCATCCCCAGCATCTAACCCAGGGCCAGCCCCAAAGTGCTCAGCAGGTATTTTTTGAATGAACCCAGTCAGTTTTGAAAAGCATTATGGTATTGTGGTTTAAAAGGTAGACTCGGGAGCCAGGCTGCCTGAGCTGAATCACAGCTGTCATTTAACGCATGTATGACCCGGGCACCGGGGCAGCTCTGTCACTTAAGCATCTGACTCTTGATTTTGGCTCAGGTCATGATCTCCCAGTTCATGAGATCAAGAGCCAAGTCGGGCCCCCTGCTGACAGTGCAGAGCCTGCTTGGGACTCTCTCTCTCCCTTTCTCTGCCCCTTCCCCCTCTCCCCATAAATATTTATTTATTTTCAATTTAAAATGGAAAGTTCTTTCTAAAAACACCTGTGTGATCTTGAGCAAGATTTTTTCTTTTAATGTTTTATTTATTTTTGAGAGAGAGAGAGACAGCATGAGCAGGGGAGGGGCAGAGAGAGTGGGAGACAGAGAATCCGAAGCAGCTCCAGGCTCTGAGCTGTCAGCACAGAGCCCAACGAGGGGCTCGAACCCACGAACCATGAGATCATGACCTGAGCCGAAGTCAGACGCCTAACCGACTGAGCCACCCAGGTGCCCCTGAGCAAACCTCTTTATGCTTCAGTTTCCTTACCCCTAAGATGGAAATCATAGGCATAGCTCCATCATAGGATTGTTATTA